>NC_141140.1:63465450-63768177 GCF_053477565.2 Lygodium microphyllum
TCATTTCCTCCCCCTCTCTCAATACACATGAATTATACCAAAAACAAGTAAAATAGAGAGAGAAAACACAAAAGCAAAGCAAGAATGGACAATGCACTCATCGTAAAGGCTCGAAGAAGGGTTTGGCGGCTCCTGTTCGTGACGGTGGCTGCTCTTCACCCTCCGTACACCTCCTCCTCTTCTTCGCGAATGGAGGCGACGACGGCAGTAGCGGTGAGAAGCCTTCTTTCTCCCTCTTTGTCTCATTCTCTCCCTCTCAAAATGCAAGATGTTAGCTCTCCCTCTCGCTCTCCCTTTCGCTCTCTCTTTCGTGAATGCATGCAAAATGATGCGCTCACGTTTTGGCCTGCGTTTTTTTCATCTAGGTACCATCGCTATTTGCGTCGCGTTTGCGACGCTAATAGCGATGCAAATAGCGACTTTGCTATTTCTCGTCGCAAATGGCCATCGCTATATCCTCATATCCTTGTAGTGTAGAACCCCATTTTGTTGTGGGGTATACCTGCATGTGAATTCTTGCTTCATCCCATGAGACCTCAAAAAATTAGTAAACTCATTAGAGATGTTTCTTCACCTCCATCTAATCTTAAGCACTTAACTTTGAAGCATGTCTCCATTTCATCAATAGCCTTGAAAGTTTTAAAGTTCTCAAACATTGCACTCTTTTCCTTCATGAAATATATCTAGAGTTTCTTAGAGTAATCAAAATGTAATAAAATACTTAGTACCAAGAAGAGATAAATTTTGCTTAGGACCCCAAACATTTGTATGCATAATATTAAGTATGTTATTAGTTAGATCTATATCATACAAAAACAGTTATCTTGCTACTTCCTAAATTGACATGCTTTTTAGACTTTATGTAATCTTGCAGCTCTAAATGTAGGTAAGCATATAATCAACCCTTTAGACTACATAAATTTGAGCCTTTGTAAATTTTGATGTCGAATATATATGTGTCATATTTCAATGTTTTTAACCACACCTTTGCCTTTGGTATACATGGATAGTATAAATTCTAGCATCCAAATTCAACATACAACCAACTCTCCTTCCTTTATCAATCAACCTACACTTATTAAAGTTTACAACAAGACAACCCTTTGAATTAAATCTATCCTATAGTCCTTGTTCTACCATTTGAACAACAAATACCAAATTTTTTGTGATGGATAGCATATGTAATATATCTAGGAAACACTTTGTTTGACCATCATGCAAGGAGAAATGAAAATTTTAATGTGTGAGATGGGGTGGTATGAATCATGACCCATCTCTATATAACTTAGACTCTTTAAATCATGAATATCTCCAAACCATTTAGCATGGTTGGTCATATAATTCAATATTGAAATGTCAAGCTCATCAACATGAGCTAATACTCATGTACTTGGATGACTATTTTTACATTCATATCATTGATATAGCTTGCATGTACATTGGCATATCATTCTAGTGACACTCTACACTTGGAATCCACCTAATTTAGTTATAATATATATATTTAGCCATCTTTCTACTAAGCATATTCACACTATGGAGGATTTCTTGTATATTATGTATGTTGTACTCTCTCTTATTCTTGGCAAACTTATATAGTGAAGAAGAAGAAGAAGAAGAAAGATTAGGTTTCAACTCACTATCGTGCATTCTCTCTATAAAGAAATACTAATCTAACAATGGAGATGAACAAGAACTAATCTAACAATGGAGATGAACAAGAAAGCAAAATATTCTAAGCTACACATAACAATAAATATACCAAATTGAGATCCAAGCATGGCCATGCCATGGAACATCTTCTATTACCATGACACAATGTAGCCATGAGCTGCAAACGAAGTACAAGAAGATGAAAGACAAGAAGATTTGGAAAATTAGAGATAGTGCCAAAAAGTAATATGTTATATTAGCACTTATTGCCTTTTTATACTAAACCCTAAAGCCCTCCTCTCTCTTGGCTCAAGTATTTACAAGGTTTATAGTTGGAATAGGCTTCAACTCTCCTGTTGATAATTTGCTTCATTACAAATCATCCCCTCCTAGAGATGTTTTGTCCTCAAAACTAAAGATAATGAGGTAATAGGAAAGTTGTTAATGAAGCAAATTATGTCGATGAAGATCCATAAGCATATGGAAGCACTTTGTGTGAAGAAACATCACAATGAACCTGAAACAGTGAATTGATTGATTGCTGTCCAAACATGGCTGCATTAGTAGAAGTGCCATAACTTTTGACTCGAGTGTCCAAATTTAGTGTTTGAAGTGTAGACATGAAATGCACAACCTGAGGCATCATCTCATACCATCAAGACTAATTTTTTATGTCATTAAGTTAATTTAATTAATAACAGTATTTTAAAACAATAAGATGTCCTTGCATAGACTATCATCATTCATCTTGCAAAAGCCGTGGAAAAGCATCCAAATAAGAAGAGGGTTTCCAAGTGGACTCTTCCATAGGTAGCCCCTTCCACTCGATCAAAAATTCAGTGAGAGTTTGGTTCCTAAGAATGTTTTCATGATTCCCAATAATCTTCTCAAGTTCATAGACAATCAGTCCATCTTCATCACAAGTGGTGGAAGCTCTTCAATAACTTGTACATCTTGCCCAATATACTTCTTCAATAGTGATACATGAAAAAGATCATGTATGCGAGTAGTTGAAGGAATTTGGAGCTTATATGCAAGCTCTCCAATATTTTCCAACATCAAATATGGGCCTTAAAATCTGTGAGCTAACTTGTTATTTCCACCCTTAAGGGATGCATAATGAGTATTGGGCACCTTCAAAAAGACCCAATCTCCAATATCAAACTCCATGTGCCTCCTTCTATCATCAGCATGGGACTTCATGACATCTTGTGCCTTTCATATGTTTTCTTTACATTCCTTCATAATCATATTCATTATTTCTAACTCATCATTCACTTGTGGATTCACATATTCATGAAGCATGGCTAAATGAATTTGAACCTTGTATCCATAGAGTGCTTCAAAAGGAGCCATCCCAATGCTCATATGATATGTGTTATTGTAACAAAATTCAGCAAGGTGTAGCCAATTATCCCATGATGATCGCATGTCACGACAATAATGTTTTAAGTATACTTCAACCCATCAGTTAACCCTTTTGGTTTGACCATCGATTTGAGGGTGGTAAGTGGTACTTGGCGCAAGAGTAGTGCCCATGGAAGTAAACAAACCCTTCCAAAATTTTCCCAGGAATTTAGTGTCTCTATCCAACATGATCCTCAAGGGCATACCATGTAGCATGAACACTCCTTCCATGAATTGGTCGGTTAATTACTTTGTTGAAAATTGTGTCTTGGTTGGAATAAATGGACTGATTTGGCACTCGATTTGGTAAGTATGTCCACCACAACAAAAATTCTATTTCAACCATGCCTTGTGGTAGGGAGGCCCATAATGAAGTTCATTGAAATATCGGTCCATTTTCCTTGTGGGATAGGCAAGGGCTAAAGGAGACCAGCTGGTAATAAAGATGAATCTTTATTTTGTTGACATTCCAAACAATGAGAGACATACTCCTTCACATCCCGCCATAGGCCTTTCCAATAGAAACTCTTGTGCACTTTTTCAAAAGTCTTAAGGAGACCAAGATGACTAGCCAAGGGCAAAGAATGCATTTCTTGAAGGACTTTCAACTTAAAGTTACTTTGAGGAATCAAGTAGACCTTTCCCTTCTACCATAAAAGTCCATTATGCCATTTAAAGTTTGGATATTCTTCATTTACCCCTTGCTGTAAATTTTTTACTATTGTGGCAACATGCTCCTCCATCATATATTCCTTTTGTATGTCATTTATCCAATCTTTATATATAGTAGAGACAGTTCTTGGGCTAAAACAGCCCCCAATCCTCTCCCACTAGTATCCGCATAAATCAAAAGACCTTAGAAAAGTCGGGATAAACCAATATAGGTGCTGAAATGAGGAGTTGCTTTAGCTCATTTAAAATTTTATTGGCTATTTTATCCCAAAAGAAAGATTCTTTCTTTACATTCACATAGATCACAAAGACCTCAGAAAAGTCAAGAAAAACCGATATAGGTACTGAAATGAGGAGTTGCTTTAGCTCATTGAAACTTTTGTCGACTATTTTATCCCAAAAGAAAACTTCTATCTTTAACCTATTGGCCCATGGTGCCACCACATGAGTATAATTCTTGATAAATATTCAGTAAAAAGACGACAAACCAAGAAAACCCCTCAATGAAGTAGTATTTGTTGGCGTAGGCCAATCTTTCTCACATTGGACCTTTTGTGGGTCAACCTTGATGCCATTTTTTCCAACAATATGTTCCAAGTATTCTAATTCTTTGGCCATGAATTTACATTTGGTTTCTTTGGCAAACAACTTGTGACTCCTCAGTATGTCAAAAACTTCTCTAACATGTTGTAAATGCTCTTTTTTGTCCTTGCTATATATATCAATATATCATCAAAGAACACCAACATTGTCTTGTGGAGCCCCGAGAGGAACACCAAGGAAAAGGGAATTCTCTTGCAAGAAAATCTATCTTGTAACATCAACAAGCTTGTTTATCATGTTTCATATGATCACAATGAAGAAAAGAACACCAGCCACAACAAATCTTCATGCAGCATCATGTAAATCTCCCACGGTTTTTAATAGAATCAACCATATTCTTCAATATCTTCACAAAATCCATCAATAGAACAAAGAAAGCAAAGAAATACACCATCCTTGAATGGAAATACATCACATATTATTCATCTTCAATATCTTCATAGTCTCCTCTCTCAATCTCTCATATACAATCACTCTGTTTTAGTAGAATTGGCTATCTCTGACTCTCTCTCTCTCACTCCATCAATAATACATCATATCCTCACTACAATCTCTCAAAATTACTCTCAATAATCACTCTTAGGTCGTGGATACCCCTCCCAAGAGGTATGTCTGATATGAAGAGTCACCAGAGCCAGTACAGTGTCTCTTCACAGCTCACTACTGTCACTTCACTCTAGTCTTCACTTGAGTCTTCAACAGCTACTTCTTCCACTTCTTTCAGCTCTTTTGCACTTGTATTCACCTCTTTCCAAGGCTAGAAAACTTTCCCCAAAGTCACACATACATTCCACAGAACACTTACAGAAGCATACAGAACAGTCTACAGAACAGTACCAAAACAGTTACAGTACAGAACAGAACAGAACAGAAGACCTACAGAAGGTTACAGAAGGTCATCAAAACCTCATAACTCATTCTCAAACCATTTCAAACTCTCACAAACCATTCACTAAGCTTTCACAATATCTCATTCTTCATCAATCAATACTCCATCCCTCCTTACAGAAGACAATCAGAACAAAACAGACCAAAACAGAACAAAACAGAAGGTATACAGAACCATTCAGAACCTATCAGAACATCACAGAACCATCAACAAACATCATGAACTTCCAAAACACAATCATTATCATCCAAAACACTCTCAAACCACTTCCAAGTCAATCAATCATCTCAAAAAATCAACCATTCAGCTCTCAAAAACAACAAAAATCAGCCAAAAAACAAGTCATTTCAACACTCAACATATCCCCACACTTAATAAGGAAGCGTCCTCGCGACCCAAGAAAAAGGGAATACAAGTTCATTGAAAAGCTTCACTATGATCTTCAATATCTTCTCAAAAAGAATCCATCCACCACGATTCCAACTTATAACCTGTTTCTGATATAAAAATACAAAGAAAGGAAAACCCTTTTGAAATTAACACCTCTTATCAAACTAAAAATCACAACAAATTTGTAAAGGATATAAGAGTTTGCTTCTTCTTCATCAGCATCAGCTTCAACTCTCCAACCACGACCCCATCTCGACAAATCTCCAAAACATAGCTCGTACACGAAATTCCATAGGAAACCACCACGTTCGTTTGACATACATAAACTCACAACACAAACACTAATACACAACACAACCATCTGAATGACTTCCTCAAAAAGAGAGTTGTTCATTAAAAAGCTTCCACCATACATTGGAAAGGCATCAATGAAGATGATCCCTCTTAAAAGATTGATGTTGTCGGAATCGATCCATAGATAAGGATTCATCTACAAAGTTTTTAGGAGGATTTTGGAAAAATTGGAGACAGCACATCCTTTCCAACAGGACCAAGTATCTGCTAGGTAAGTAGAGGGCATGAAAATACAGTATCTCCAGCTGTTGGGAATCAATGCTAACATTGACATTCATGCACAACTTTGGAATAGGCTTTGAATCAGTATGAGAGTGCCTATGCATATACGCCAGGTACCAAGCAAAGTGAGCAGTTAATCTCACTGAGGGATCTGCAGACTGTGAATATTGTTGGGCAAAATGAACATAGTTTTGATAAGCTTGACTTGAAGCTGTCCATTCGCCTGGAATTACTGGCCAATTAATCTGCGGTCCTGTAAGGCAATCATCCGAACTCCATCCCCTTCTTCTGGAAATCTGAGTATCAAAACCGTCACAGTCACTAACCAACTGAGGTGGTTGAGATATGGAAGTGTTAGGAGAGGGTAATGGAATAAGGGAAAGTGGATGTAGGGAAGGATAGGAAAAATCATAAAAGGAAGAAAAGGTTAAAGAAGGAGTGGCAGAAATTTGTAAGGAATCACTAAGGAACGGTGTTAACTGATAAATAGGAAATGTGGAGGGTACATTTATGAGGGGTGAAGGACAGGGTGGAGAAGGGGAAAATACCCTATCCTCAATAAAGGAACAGTAAGTGAAAATGGGAATTTGAGGGAAATTGGAAGGTTGGAAAAGAAGTGGTAAAATTACTGTGGAATTAGTTTGACAAAGGGAAATATATATAGCATAGCGGTGAGCCATTTGTTGGTAATAGAGGAGGGTAGAAACAGAAGGTCCTAAGAGAGATCGTCTATGATAGGCATCAAAGAAGGTAGCATCAAATGGATTATGTTTGGAAAGATAGGTTAAGAGATCCATCCTCAGTTGGTTAGTACTCTGGGTAAAGGTAGGAGCTGTGTTTTGTCTTTGATTTAGGACCACCAAATCAATCATGGGATGCCACGAATTATCCTGACAATCAGCTACTTTGGAGGAATAACTCTGAAACATATCAGCTATGCGCAACTCCAAATGATTGACATATAAAACAGCCTGTAAGACCACATCCACCACATACCATGCCATATCTACCTCATCTGGAATTAACAAATCTCCTCGGAGATACATGTATGACATCAACATGGTGTCTGGCGTGACAGAATCTTCAAAGACCATTCTGACTACCTCTGTCAACAACTCAGCAGACCAAGCCCCACTCCAGCCATCCTCTGGAAAAGGCAAATCCATCGTGGAAAGCTTCATATAGAAAACCAACTTCTGTAAGTGGTAGTGGACAAAGAAAGAATGGTCTGGTAGGACAAAGTCCTAAAACTGCTCAAAGGTAGACCATAACAAGTCCATTCGGGACTGCAATCTTTCCACTTTGTCTTGGAATAGAGGGCACAAAGTAGCCTGTCTCTGTAGGGCAGCCAAATCCTGCTGTGAAAGAGAAGGAATTAATGGAACAGGAGGGCTTGGAGGAACAGAGCGGGACTTTGCAAGCTGATCTTGCAACTGCTGGATTTGGGAGGCTTGGTTGGCCACTGTGTCATTAGCCATCTGTAAAGCTGAAAGCTTGTCATCTAAGAGAACTTGGAATTCGTTCGCTTCGCTGGACATCCTCTCCTTCTCTGCTAAAAGGCTAGTAACCTGTGACTGAGCCTCGAATAACTGGGTCTTCAATGAAGAAATCTCATCACTTTGAGTGGCAACCAGTTGGGTTTGCTGTTCCATTTGCTTAAATAAATCTGCTAGGGTATCCTTAGCAGATGCTAACTCAGATGTTGCCTTATGCAACTGGTCTTTGGACTGCATGAGCTCCTCATAGAAAGATGCGTATAGCTGTTGAACACAGGCTGTCACTGACAACTCAATGGAACTTTGAATATCCTTGCAGAGGAAAGGAATGGCATCTCCTGAAACGAGACTGTTCAGGGAAGGAACTGAGATCTCCAAGGATCCTTCTCGATATGCTTGGAACAGATTATTGCAAGTGAGATACCCAGGGAGTTCACTGCCAGAAGTAGCAGGGATAGACACTGAGGGAAGTACAGCAGGGGCTTTGTCCGCTACCCTCTTCAAGCGTTTGCGCTGTATGACCAGGGGAGGCGGAGAATCATCATCCTCAATGTCAATAGGTGCTGACTCTTCTGAAGGTGGAGGAGGAGGTACTGGATCTAATGGAGGAGGTGGAGGCATAGTCTTCTGTAAACCTGAATAGGTCAAGAAGGCAGACAAATATGATCCGTAGGTAACATTGGTAACATTACCCCTCGTGACTTTAACAAAATGCTGATCCATTTTAGTAAGGAGGTATGTGCTCCAATCAATAGCAACTCCTTTTAGCACCATCCTGGAAGCTGTGAAAAGCTCTTTGGACAAATAGTGGGATGGCGTTTTGGCAGGCATGAACCTGTCCTGAAGGAACTGACACGTCGTCTTCCATACGGGATCAGTAATCATAGAAAAAGAAACTCCTGAAGAGTTGATCACTTTCTTAACATCAAGGACTTCCCTTGTCTGCTTCTGCAACAGCTTGAGAATCTCTTCATTAGAGAAGAGCTGACGAGTGGTCACAAAAGGTTTTCCTTTGGAGGGTAAAGATAGAGCCTTCCCTAAGCCTCGAGATGTCAATGTCATAGACATGCCTTGGACTACTCCTGTCTTCTTGCTGTAAGAGGCCAGGAACTCATCACATACGGACGGATCCGCTGGAAGTAATGGAAAAGGAGTGGCCACAAAAGCAGCAAGTCCCGCCTTCGTGAGGGGCTCAAAAGTAAGTAGGGACGAGTAATCCCTACTAACTAATGGGACGTACTGGATAGGGGGAGGAGCATGAGAAGGCGCCATTCAGATGGTTACACACACACCACAAACACAGACAATCAAGGAGAATGCCTGCAAAGCAACAGACAAAAACCAAGATAAGAGAATTACCAATAAAACGTGACTCGACCTACTAACCCCAAGCAAACCACATCCTAGAAAAAATTTGACATGACCTCGAGACAAATGCGACCGAAAGCTTCATGCGATGCATCAGACAAACACCCTGAACCCCGTATCAGGCAATAAAAGAAAAAAAAAAACAGCATACCGTACCCGTAACCGTAACAAAGACAGGAAACCAAAACCATACCATATCCGACACATATCAAAACTACATCTGTGATAAACCAAGACTGGACCATGGAAAATAACACTAATGACTGCGTATACCCATCCCACGAAACGCTTCATTAAAAAGGGAATTAAGTGCAGTGAGGGGGGAATTAATTTAATGAAGGGTTGATTTTAATCAATTATTAAAAATTGGTGAAGTTTTATTAGGTGATAAACCTTAACAAGAAAACGGTGGTTCCTTATTATAAATTTAATTACCAATGATTAGGTTAAACGGTGCAGTTATGCGATTCCCGAACTTCGATTCCCGACTGGGTCTCTAAATGCAATTCATTGATTACAATTTAAGGTGATGTGGAGCGCTTTTTTGCCAGCGCGTGCTCATGTGACGGTTGGTTGATTTTAATTTAAAAAAAAATGTGTGTTTAGCGCGAATGCGCGTGGAAACTATGGGTGAATTAAAGAATTCATTTTAACAATTAATTTGTGATTAAGGGGGAAAATAAAAATAAATAAAGCACATAAAATAAATACCTGGAAGGGGTTTATATGTAATGCAGGAATGCGCACGGAAGAGTCCAGTAAAGGAAAAGTAAAGAACATTGGTGAAACAATAAGGACAACACCTTAGCAGATGTGTTAAGTTGGTTTGTGTTGGTTTTTTATTTTTATTTATTTTTTTTATTTTTAGTTGTGATTAGTTAGGGTTAAATAAATGGAAAATGAGCAAGGGAGGTGAGGGGAATTTTTTAGAATATTTTTAGAATTTTTTAGAATTTTTAACAATTTTTTAAATGAATTTTCTATATTTATTGGCAATTTTAGGGGTAAATTTAGGAAATGTGGAATTTTCAGAAATTATAGGGTAGGCAATTCCCAGCAGACAAATTTCCAAAAATTGACAAAAGGCAAAAGGAATTTTTAGAAATTTTTTTGAAATTTTTTAATGGAAAAATTAATGTAGTGATTAATTAAGTCACCTAAATCACATTAATCACATAAGTCAGTTAAACATAAGTCAATTAAGTCAGGTTAGTGGGATAAGTCAGGTTAGTCTACCTAAGTCTAGTCAGGTGAGTCAAGGTTGATTAGGTTAGTCTGGGTTAGTCTAGGGTAGACTAAGTAAATTAGGTTAGTCTGGGGTCAGTCTAGGTTAGTTTAGTTAGTCTAGGTAAGTTCTAACTAACCTAGGTGAGACTAACTAACCTAGGGTTAGTTAGTGGGGGTAGTCAACTAATCATGGTTAAGTTAGTAGGGTGTAAACTAACTAGGGGTTAGGTTAGTGGGTAGGGGTAAACTAACCCTAGGGAGGTTAGTGGGTAGGGAACTAACCTTAGTTAGGTTAGTGGGACTAACTATAGTTAATGAATAACTAACTAGGGTTAGGTAATGACTAACTAAGGTTAGGTTATTACCAACTCGGGTTAAATGGTGGGGGTTTTATTAACCATGGTGCAGTTAATGGGGGGGTTAATTAACCATACTAGAGTTAATTCTAACTAACTAGAGTTAAGGACTAACCAGGAGGTGGGTTGGAGGTGGAGGTGGTGGGTGGGGGAGGAGGAGGAGGGGAGGTGCGGCGGCGGCGGCGGCGGAGTCGGCGGCGACGAGGCGGTCCTGGGGCGTTCGAACGGCGGCGCGGCGCAGGCGGCCCGGCAGCGACCTGCATGGGGGAAGAGGAAGGAGGGGAAGGAGAGGGGAGGAAGGAGAAGAGGGGAGGACGACAAAGCGCGGGAGAAGAGGAGGGCAGGCGCTGGCCGGGGGCGAAGGGGGGATGGAGTGGGGGCTGCGTGGGAGGAAGGAGGTTGCGCAGGAGGGCGGGGCAAGAGCACGCCGCCAGGGGGGCGCGAGGAAATGGCGGGGGGGAAGGTGCTGGCGGGCGGAGACGAAGGAGAAGGCGAGGAGGAAGGCGCTAGGGAGAGGAAGTGCGGGCACCGAGGGGTGGAGGAGGGAGTAGAACACGAGGGAGGCTGGGGGGGCGATGGAGGAAGAAGGGTGGAGGAGAAGGAGGTCGGGGCGGCGGGAGAAGGAGAAGGAGTGGGGGCGGCGGGAGGAGGAGGAGTGGGGGGAGGAGAAAGAAGAAGGCGAGAGGGCGCAGGGAGGAAAGGCGGTGGAGGAGGGAGAGGTGGAAGAGGAGTCGAGGGAGGAGGAGGAACTGGATGGGGGGGGCGCTGTGGAGGCGAGGGTGGAGGAGGGAGTCCGCTGGGGAGGTAGGGTGGAGGAGAAAGAAAGAAAGAGAGAAAGAAAGAAGAAAGAAAGAGAGAGAGAGAGTGTCACGGCGGGTGGGGAAGGGGTGGCAGTTGGGGGGGGGAAGGGGTGGGAGGAAAGGGTGGGTGCCCATGGGGGGCAGTTGGGGGGGGAAGGGTGGGGGGAAAGGGTGGGTGCCCATGGGGGGGGCCATGGGATGGGGACAAAGGCGCGTACCCCCGTCCCGCACTCGTGTGCGGGGCGGGGTAAAAAAATTTGCCGTGACGGGATTGAAATGGCGCGAGGAAGACGGTACGGGTTACGCGGACACGACCGAGGCGCGTGGAGATTCGTAAAATCGAAAAAGGCGCGTTCACGCGCAAAACGGGCGTGAGAAAAAACGTAAAAAGAAAGAAAAATTAATAACTCCCAATCCAGACGTCAAAACGAAATAGCGTAAAAACAAAAAGTGGGCAGGACGACAGGGGGGAAACAAGGAAAATACGGGACGGGGGTTCTAGGAGGGGTAAAGGGCGGTCACGTGTAAAAAACACAAAAAACGAACCAAAAACGCAATTTAAAAATTAATATCGAAAGATCCGTGCATCGGAATGAAGTGCAGAAAAAAGGAAAAGTGTGCAGAAAGATGTGCCCAACAATCCTATCACATCAAAACATAATTCCGACTGAGGTAAGACGCATTCACATGGGAAAAACCCAAAAAACAAACCCGAAAATGGGATCGGAAATTAATATCGAACAAACCATTCACCGGAATGACATGCAGTAAGAAGGAAAAATGTCCGCAGGAAGGAGTGGCACAGGGTTATCATGTTAAACCGCAGTTCCGGCGGAAATAGGAGGGGTTCACATGTGAAAAACTCCAAAAATACTCCCGAAAAGTCATTAAAAAATGAATAAGTAAAAATCCAGAAGTCGAAAAAGGGTGGAGGAAAATGAAAAAGGTAGGGGAAGGCACAGGGGACACGGTTGTCAAATCAAATTGGAATTCCGATGCAAATAGGGCAGGTTCACATGGAAAGATGTCAAAAATACACACGAAAAAGTCTTAAAAACCCGGAAAATTAATAACGGACAAACCGTGTATCGGAATGATGCGGAATAAAAAGGAAAAATGTCAGGGAAAAAGCGTTAGTCAGGGCTATGATGTCAGAGCATGAGTCGGAAGCAAGAAAAGTGCGTTCACATGGAAAATCGGCTAAATTGTGCAAAATGCTTCAAAAATTAATAACTCAAAAACCGTGCACCGGAACAGGGGTAGGTAAAAAGGAAAAATGAGCACTTTGAAGGGAGGAACATGGCTATAAGGTTGGATTTGGATTTTGGTGAACATAGGATGCATTCACAGGACAGGACCGCAAAATCAGGGAATGAAGGAAAACTGCAAGGGAACAGCCCCAAAGGTGGGGGGAACATAACTGGGTGGGTGGGAGGGAACCCCATTAGGGTAAAAGCAAGTCATTGTATACATGCATGAGCAAGATAAGGCATATGCAAAAGGGTATGCAATGTAGACGCGCAGGGACGCGTCCCCACACTTAAAACCTTAACGGATAGGGTTAACCGAACAACAGGGACCTAGGACCACGCCATAGACCATCCACTAACGTCCCCACACTTAAAACATGATCGTCACGAAGAAACAGAAGTTGTAGGGTTAGAAAAACTTGGCCCGTTTCGTCAAGAATCAAGGTTGAGTGTCGACGGCACGTCCAGTGTTGTTGTCGGCGCTGGAGGGACCAAGGCATCTTCTCGGCACACGTCCGTCATGGAAGGGACCACGCGGCAACACCCAGGGAGGTAACTGGTGGAAGGAATCGCAAGAAATTCGTCGATGATGAGGGATATTGCACTCAACTCACAATCACTCAATTGGAATGAAAGATCAGTCACTCGCCCCATGACTAATATCACTTGAGGAATAAGGATTAAGACCCATATCTCATACCCGGTTGAGGAATCGACAAGGGGGGAATGGTGCAGAAGGAGTATGCCAGGGTGCACAGTTGATGGTGCAGTAGTGCATCCAACCCATCTGGCATAAGTGCAAGGAGGAAGGCAAGGGAGCCTTACAGTGCCGTGTACAGAACAGGGTGACGTGTCTTGTGTTGACAGTAAAGACCCATCCCGTGGGTGCATAGGGAAACGGGAACATACCTGACTCCAAGTGTCGTAACGTTCCTCAATCTCACCTCTCGGTAATTGATTGAAGAAACTCCAGTCAAACTCAACCCACCCTCTGTCTCACTCTCTGTTGATAGTTACAGAAGGGCAGCCTTTTCCTGAAACCCATTGATGTAATCCTCACAGTCACTTGTGCAAAGATTGTATGCCTTGTGCGCATTTGATGGTGCAACAGTGCATCCCGCCCTGTGCCGGCATACAGTGCAAGAAGGAAGGCAAGGGAGCCTTACAGTGCAGTGTACAGAACAAATTGTGCTTTGTGCATTGAGAGGCCCATCCCATGCGTGCAACACTTCATTCACACTTCTCACCTCTCATTTGATTTGAAGGGAAAAGACTGGTCTCTCCCCCCACCTTCTGTCTCACTCTCTGTTGATAGATACAGAGGGGAACCATACTCACTTCCCCATCCGGTTAGGATGAAAGCTCACAGCACTCTAATGGTTGTCGATGAAGATCACGTCATCAATTGTTAAAGAGGCGTACCCAGGGAGGTAGCCATCAAATCGAATATTGTATTGGACAGGAACATGTTATCTGCTAGAAGACAGATAGTCACTTTGCAAAGAGACCCAGGACACAGCGTACCAAGGGAGGCAGCGTCGGAATTGGATCCTAGGGATATCAATTAATGAATCCACTTTCTGGACTGCTGGGTGTTACCACCTTTTCCATAGCCAGCTTCCCGCCCAAGGGTGTTTACCACCTTTTCTTGGAACGAGGCCCGCTATGACAGAGAATTTCTTCCTTTTCTCTCATAACAGATTTGTTTTGTTTTTTTTTTTCTTCTTCTTTTCTTTGTTTTTCCTATTCCCGAGGGTGTTTCCACCTTTTCTCGAAGAACAGGTCGGCATGACAGGGACCTAAGTCCTTTTCTCCCATGACCGATATGTTTTTTTCTTTTTTTTTTCTTTTTCTTTCTTTCTTTCTTTTCTTTTCTTTTCTTTTTCTTTTTTTTCGAATTGAGCAAGAGAATGGTAGAACTACCATTTATCAGAACCCACCTCGCCACTGATGCTGGTGGAAAATAGAGGATAAGAGATCAAGGCTAGAAGGGGGGTTTGAGGGGACAGAGGGTTGCGTCCACTTCATCAGGAGTGATTGAAGAACGGCTATCAGAAGTAGCATCATAAGAATTATAGTGCCGTGCCAACGAGGGAAAGGATCAAGTGTTCGTAATTGTCAAGATCCCCAAGGAGGGAAGTACTTCTTGAGGCGATATCCATTCATCAGAAAGGGATCATCAGAGGCATCAACGGTCTGCACTTGGACAGAGCCATTAGGGTTGACTGCAAGTACCTTATAGGGGCCCATCCACCGCTGTTGGAGCTTGCTAGGAAACTTGCCAAATCGTGAATCATAGGCTAGGACCAAATCACCTTCTTTGAACTCCTTGTGCTTGATGAAGCCATCATGGTAAGCCTTGCGTCGAGCTTGCGTGGCTTCCATGCACTGTAGAGCCATCTTGCGAATTTCGTCCAAACATTTCAAGTGCAGGAGACGGCGTTGCAGTGAATCATCATCCCCCAAACGCTCTTTGATCGCCACTCTCAAAGAGGGTAGTTCCAATTCAACAGGAAAAACAGCTTCTGTACCATACACCAACTGGAAAGGTGTCTGTCCCGTTGTTGCTTTATGGGAGGTTCTGTACGCCTAGAGGGCCTCTGTAAGTCGATCGTCCCAATCACGACGATGTGCAGCAATTGTTCTTGTCAGAATCGAGCAGAGGATGCGATTCGTGACTTCGACTTGGCCGTTGGCTCTGGGGTAATAAGGAGTGGACTTGCGATGGCGGATCTTATACAACTCTGTCAACTCTGCCATGACTTTGTTAAGGAAATGTGTGCCTCTGTCACTTACCAGCTCTAAGGGACTGCCAAAACGGGTGATGATATTCTCGTACATGAACAAGGCCACGCTGCTACCATCGTCCCGCTTTAGGGCTTTAGCTTCACACCACTTTGTAGCATAATCCGTATATACGAGGATGTATCGGTTCTGTTTCCTTCTGGTAGGAGGGTCGATCGGACCTACGAAGTCAATGCCCCACTTCTCAAACGGCTTCAACGGAAGGATAGGTTGCAATGGCATGGCACTTGTCTTCGTGGGTTTCCCCATTCTTTGACAAGCATCACATCTTTTACAATAATCATAGGAATCTTTGTGAATTGTAGGCCACCAATATCCCGCTAGCAGAGCCTTCCTGGCTGTAGCTTCTCCTGCAAAGTGACCTCCACATGGCTCGTCGTGGCAAGCCTTCAGAACAATCCCAATCTCATCCCTTGCAACACATCTTCTGAGCATTTCATCTTTGCCTTTCTTGTACAGTGCACCGCCTAGCAGGGTGTATGGGGCTGATTCTAGCATGAGCTTCTTCCTTTCCCGACTAGAAATACCAGGACGGTACTGTTGGGTTGCCAGTAGATTGGCAATGTCTGCATACCAGGGAGTGACAGTTTCTACCAAAAATAGGGAAGCATCAGGGAGGTCTGGATCATCTTGCTCCTCGTCTGCAGTTTGTGGGATACGCGACAGATGATCAGCCAGAACATGGGAATGACCAGGCTTAGTAATCACCTCAAAGTCGAACTCCTGGAATAAAAGGAGCCATCTCATCATTCGTCCTTTCACATCTACTTTGTTCATCAAGAAGGACAGGGCCTCATGATCCACATAAAATTTAAAGTGGGTGGATAGGAGGTAATGGCGAAACTTCTCCAGGGCAAACACCATTGCCAAGCACTCCAGCTCGGTCACTGTATAGTTCCGTTCCCTATCAGTGACTTTTCGGCTTGCATAATAGATCGGTTGATCCAACTTCGAGGAGCCCTTTTGGCAGAGGACAGCACCTAAGCCTTCAATTGATGCATCAGTGTGTACATGGAACTCTTTCGTCCAATCAGGAGGTTGCAGAATGGGTGCCTCTATCAGACACTGCTTCAGAGTGTGGAAGGCTTTGTCACATTCTTCTGTCCAAGTAAACTCTGCATCTTTCCTCAGGAGCTTGTGCAAGGAGGTTGCCTTTGTCGCAAAATGGGCTATGAACCTTCTGTAGTAACCCACATGGCCTAGGAATCCCCTCAACTGTTTGAGGTTGGTGGGTGCTGCCAGAGCTGCAATCTTTTCGATCTTTGCAGGGTCTGTTGATATCCCTTGTGCAGAGACAATGTGGCCCAACAGAACTCCAGAAGAAACCCCAAAGATGCATTTGTCGGGGTTGAGGGAAATCCCATACTCCCGGCATCGGTCAAAGCATTGTTCCAGATGTTCCCAGTGTTCACAAATCAAACTATAGACACAAAAGTCATCCAAATATACCTCAATAAAGTCGTGCAGATGATTTTGAAATGCAGCCATCATGACTCTTTGGAAAGTAGCAGGGGCATTGCAGAGCCCAAATGGCATCACTCGGTAAGCATAGGTCCCCCATTCTGTGGTGAAGGTTGTTTTGGATTGGTCTTCTTCTGCGATTTGGACTTGGTTGTATCCGCTGAATCCATCCAGAAGAGAATAAAGTTCATGTCCTGCCACTGTGTCCAACAGTTGGTCTACGAAAGGGATAGGAAAATGATCCTTCTTCGTCTTGGAATTAAGCTTTCGGAAATCCACACATATTCGCAATTTGCCATTCTTCTTGGGTACAACCACGATGGGTGAAACCCATTCACTAGTTGCCACTGGATAGATAAACTCGGCTTCTAGAAGCTTCAGCAGCTCCGCTTTCACCAATGTGGAATAATTCGGGTTCATTCGCCTCTGTCGTTGCCGTACTGGCTTGGCATCAGGCTCCAAGTCAATATAATGTTGACATATTGTGGGATCAATCCCCTTTAGGTCTTTGTAAGACCATGCAAACATGTCCAAATTTTCTTTCAACAAATTGTACAAAGTTGACAACTCCTCTTCTGGGAGACTGCTACCCACCTTCAAGTGGCGTTCAGTGCCTTCTGAATCCACAAAGGTTAACTGCCTTTCACCTTCTACTTCACGAATGAAGGTCCCGCGGACTGCTTCTGGATATAGATCCGACTTCTTCAAGGGAGTGGTGTCCTCTTCTGATGTCCCACTAGAACCAACTTCTTCTTTTGGTGGAGACTTAGGTTGCTCCTTAAGACGTTGGAATGGGATAAGCGCCGTTTCGGATTTGGTTTCAAGATTAATTACCTCGTGGCTTGAAGACTCATCTTCTGATGATACATCCAGGAACGTCACATAACACGGACCCTCTGATGCCTGTTGGGTTAGTTGGATTGGTGCTTGTTGGCACGGTGCATCATCATCATCTTTCTTTGGCAAGGATAGGTTAGGACGGCATGAGCCACTGCTGAAAGATGGCTTGCTCTTCTTAATCCATCCCTTATAAACGTTTTGCGTATGAGAAGATCCATTTACCAGACCGAATGGTACCATCGCCATTCTGGCCCACAGCATGAGCTCATCGGCTTCTGATGCTTCTGGAACTTCTTCCTCAAATGTATCCTCTTCAGGTGGGATAGACTCTTCTGGCTCACTTTCATCACTTTCTTCGTCCATATCATATCCATCCTCTTCTGTCTTTGTCTCTGTCTCTGCGTCTGCTTCTGCTTCTGCTTCTGCTTCTGTTTCTGCTTCTGTTTCTGCTTCTGTAGGAGCTCTGTAACAGAAGAACAGATTCTCTGTTTCCTCTCCTGCTTCTGTCTCTATTTCTGCTATGGCCATGTAACAGGGAGAGCAGTACATCCATGCTTCTATCTCACTGTCAGAAGTGATTTCAAAAGTCATTCCTGGTCCAGACAGGAAGTATTCACCCATTGATAATGGCTTTGCATCTTTTGGAAGTCGGCTTACAATATCCACTGTTAAGGAATGTGCCACTGTTTTCTTGGGAAGGATCTGTTTGACAGCATCTTCGTCTGCTGATGTTCCATCTGTAGCCTCGTTAGGGGAATCAGAAGATAATTCCAAGGAGGTGGATCCATGTTCTTTTTGAGAACCATACAGTTTCAGCACCACTTTGTTGGGTCCTCTGCCCAAGGTCAAGGTTCCTTTGAACCAATCCGTCCTTGCTTGGGCTTCAAAAAGCCATGGTCTGCCCAGTAACAGAGGATAGGACGTACCATAAGAGTTTGGCTTCACCACTAAATAGGTCAGCCAATAATCTTTTCCAGCCACTGTAGTCTTCACATATGGGAGAATGCCCAAAGGCTTGATTCTACTCTGATCCGCCAGTCTGATGAGCCATTGGGTGGGTTGCACACCTTGTAGGCCTAGATCCTTCATCGTCACATCCGTCATAATGTTCACTGATGAGCCTCCATCAATCAGTGCATTTGCAATGAAGCAGCCTTCTATCCACGCGCCAGTCTCTGGAGTACCCGGATCTAGGAAAGCATTAGCCACATCCACTTCTTTTACAGGTTCTGGAGCCTTGTTGGACTTTGTTGCTGTCGAGGGAGCAATCCTTAAACCACGTCTTTTTGTCAGTATACTTTTGAATCTTTTCCGGCAACTGGGGGACAACATCAATAATTGTCGGAATGTGAGGTTTGGTTTAAAGGTATCTAGATCTTTAACCAGATCGTATTCCTTAATAGGATCCACTGGCTTCTCTAACCGATTAGGAAATGGGGCAACACCCATTTTCATTTTCCCTCTTCCTTCTATCAGAGGAATTACAGGAACTTCTTCTGCCACTTGTGGCACTTCCTCCTCTTCTGTATCCTGGACCTCTGGTCCTGCCTCTGTAACTGTCTCTGTAACTCTCTGTGGCACTGTAGGGCTCTGTACGGCACTGTTAGGCTCTGTTCTGTTCTGTTCTTCTGGTGGAAGATTGAACTTCACTGTTCTGGCAGGAGGGTTATTTTCTTTCTGGATAGGTGGTTCCTTCTGCTTTGCACGAGTGATGGCAGCAACTTCCAATTCCACTAAATTGGAGGTAGGCTCTTGGGCCTTGGCTGGACTATCAGTAGCACTGTTTTTCACTAGGGCTGGGCTTGGACAGTCTTTTGCAGTGTGGCCTTCTCCTTTGCATCGACTGCATAAGGGCTTGTAATCCACTGACCTTCGAGGATTTGGACAATTTGGTGAGATGTGTCCCTTTTCCCCGCATCTGTAACACTCCACTTCTGATCTCTGACCACCGCCAGACTGTCTTCCTCTGTAACTTTGAGAAGGAAATCTTCTGGGTCCGAAATTAGGACCAAACTCTCTAGGCTTGGGTCCAATATCTTGTGTTGTCATTTTGGATTCCAGCAAGTTAAATCTTGCGTCTTCTTCCTTTCTTCTCCTATCATGCATCTCCTTCAGGGAGCAAATGTCCTCTGTATGATTCTTCCACAAACAGTAGGAACAGAAGGCCCCAAGAATGGTTGGTTTTCGTGTACATTCAGTGGCTAAATGGCCTGCTTGATGACACTTACCACACCAAGTATTTGACCGCATCACATCTCTTCCTGCTCCTGCAACATTGGATATGCTTGCGGTATTCACTTTCAGCGTCTGTAGTTGCTCTGTAATCACATCCATAAACTCCTTTTTAATATTTGCAACTGAGTTGGATAAATAATCCTTCAAGCTTTCTCCTCCTGACGTACTGGCAGGAGGGTTTTGAGGAGTTTCTGTAATCACTGCATAAACTGGTTGGGTTGGTACAGAGGGGTCTCTGTTCTGGTTCTGATTCAGTGCTCCTGTTTGAACTGTTGGCTGTTGACTCCAGTTGGTAGGGTTCCACTGTTGCTGCTGATTTGGCATTGAGGAAATTGGTTGGGACCATTGTTGTTGTGGTTGAGCCATCATTTGAGGCATGGATTGTGGCCACTGTGGATTTGGTGCACTTTACTGTGAGACTGGGGGCATCTGTTGGTAGGGGTAGGGAACAGTCCCTGGGACTGCATGTGGTGGATACATCATTCCTAGCATCAGAGGAGGTAGGACTCCTCTTCCTGAATTCATCGCTAATCGAGCTTCCACTTCATCGTACAGTCTTGCACCTTCTGTTGCAGCTTACAGTGTGGCTGGTCTTTGCAGCTCCACAAACTTACGGACTTCTGGTTGTAATCCTCTGAGAAACACTCCCTTCTGAATGCCATCATCTAGATTATGGGTAGTCCATCTCTTTAGGATGGATTCCATTCGTGAGACATAGGCTTCCACTCTTTCTCCAGAGGACTGACTTAGGTTCATAAATTCCTCTCTCATCCGCTCTTCAAAACCTTCACGCCTGAATTTAGTGAGGAAGGCCAACTTCAGGTCGTCCCATGTGCCAAAAGTTCCTGCTGCTTGTCTCTCATACCACTGAAACGCCGCGCCCTTGAAAGTGGCGGGGAATATTGCTAACCAATGCTCAGGGGTTCTGGCATTGTTAGCCACACATGCTACCATAAACTCTGCTACATGAAGATCGGGGTCTTCATTGTACTCTCCCTTAAAAATTGGCAATGGGACTACATTCGCTGGTCTGTCATCAATATTTCCAGGACGGATCTGGCTTGGAAGTGGACCTCCAGCAGGAGGAGGAAGGGCTTGATGTGCCATTGGGACTTCTGTAAAGAGTTCCGCAAGGGCGTCAAAGGCGGCTTCTGCTGCGAGCTCGCTCTCGGCTCTGATTCTTGCTTTCTCTCTTCTCACGTACCTCTGGACTCGTTCTAACGCTTGCCTCTTTATTGCGTCATTCATCAGGGGGTTGGCTCCACTATGTTGTTAGTGCTCCACAGAGGGTTAACAGAAGGCTTCAGTCTCTGGAGGACTCTCTTGCCAACATTTCTTCTACTTCTTTCTTTTCAATGTCCCTGAATTCTGCTTTCATGCCACTGCACAGAGGAAGGTATTCGGTTCTAAAGGTGTCAAAATACATACGTCTGAGCATTGTGGTGGTGCCATCATCATAGTAATGCCAGCTTCTGATGGTTTCAATAGTGTATGTTGTGAAAAACACTCTGTCTACCAACTTCCAGTGGGTTGCTAATTGAACAAACAGAAGATTATCAGTACACCAAGCATCCCATGTATCTTGCTGTTGAGCATCCACGAACAAATTCCAACTCTTTTCCTTCTCGTCCCTGTGAACCTCTACAGACCAAGACTCCTGAAGCTTCTTCACAATCTCCCACTTGATGTTGTCTGGAAACTTCTCAATGAATGCCAAATCTTCCATGGATGTTCATTCTCTCTGTTTCTATTCTTCAGTTTGTTCCCAAACAGTTTGCCACCAAGATGCAAGTTTCTGCTGCTTCAATAGGAAGAGGAAACTGTCCACCACATAGAGCATGCATCATGATGGTGATGTGTTTCCGCCATTGTGGGATAAAATTCTTGTGGAAAGTGGCTTTGATTATGAGGAATTCCAACTCTTCAGTGGAAGAAGGAACTTTACAAGCATCCATTGAATTCTTCTCTTCTTGGCAATGCCATTTCCTTCATTTTCAGCCTCTTCTGGTGCTTGTTGATGGCAAGATTCCCCGGCTGCGCACCAAAAACATGGAGCCCCGAGAGGAACACCAAGGAAAAGGGAATTCTCTTGCAAGAAAATCTATCTTGTAACATCAACAAGCTTGTTTATAATGTTTCATATGATCACAATGAAGAAAAGAACACCAGGCACAACAAATCTTCATGCAGCATCATGTAAATCTCCCACGGTTTTTAATAGAATCAACCATATTCTTCAATATCTTCACAAAATCCATCAATAGAACAAAGAAAGCAAAGAAATACACCATCCTTGAATGGAAATACATCACATATTATTCATCTTCAATATCTTCATAGTCTCCTCTCTCAATCTCTCATATACAATCACTCTGTTTTAGTAGAATTGGCTATCTCTGACTCTCTCTCTCTCACTCCATCAATAATACATCATATCCTCACTACAATCTCTCAAAATTACTCTCAATAATCACTCTTAGGTCGTGGATACCCCTCCCAAGAGTTATGTCTGATATGAAGAGTCACCAGAGCCACTACAGTGTCTCTTCACAGCTCACTACTGTCACTTCACTCTAGTCTTCACTTGAGTCTTCAACAGCTACTTCTTCCACTTCTTTCAGCTCTTTTGCACTTGTATTCACCTCTTTCCAAGGCTAGAAAAATTTCCCCAAAGTCACACATACATTCCACAGAACACTTACAGAAGCATACAGAACAGTCTACAGAACAGTACCAAAACAGTTACAGTACAGAACAGAACAGAACAGAAGACCTACAGAAGGTTACAGAAGGTCATCAAAACCTCATAACTCATTCTCAAACCATTTCAAACTCTCACAAACCATTCACTAAGCTTTCACAATATCTCATTCTTCATCAATCAATACTCCATCCCTCCTTACAGAAGACAATCAGAACAAAACAGACCAAAACAGAACAAAACAGAAGGTATACAGAACCATTCAGAACCTATCAGAACATCACAGAACCATCAACAAACGTCATGAACTTCCAAAACACAATCATTATCATCCAAAACACTCTCAAACCACTTCCAAGTCAATCAATCATCTCAAAAAATCAACTATTCAGCTCTCAAAAACAACAAAAATCAGCCAAAAAACAAGTCATTTCAACACTCAACATCTTGAACAAAATTGGCTAAAGTATTTTGCTCATTAAAGCTTGGAGTGTGGCTGTTGCATTTTGAAAGAACAAAGGGCATAACCATGAAATGATACAATCCCCTTTCGGTTCTAAATGCAATCTTGTACTCATTCCCCTCCTTTATGCATATTTGGTTGTTTTCAATCGCAAATCGATCTTTGAAAAGACCATGGCATCCTTCAATTCATCCAAGAGATCATCAATCCTTGGCATTGGATACCTATTTTTTATAGAGGCCTTGTTCAAGTCCCGATAATCTATGCACTTGCGGAATGAAATATCCTTCTTCTTGACGAAGAGAACATGAGAAGCAAAGGGAGATTGACTTGGTTGTATAAGACCCATTTCTAGTAACTCCTTTACTTGGTGCTCAACTTCTTCTCTTTCCACCTTTGAAAGTCAATATGGAGGCTTATTGATAGGCTTGGTATTTGGAAGCAAGTCAATGGGATGATCCACTTTACGCTTTCGAGGAAGAGAGGAGGGTGGGTGAAATAAATCATCATACTCTTTCAACAATTTACAAAGACAAGGATCCATATCTTTTGAAGGAGTAGAGGGCTGATTTGGAGAGGGTTGATCCTCATCAATCTTTGACAAGAGAAGGGAAAAAATACATGCCTTTGCATTAATCTCTCTCTTAATCTTCTTGGGACTGATCACCTTTAGCTTCTTCTTCTCAATCCCTTGAAGAATAACTTGTTGTCCATACCATTGAAATTCCATTTGCAGCCTATTCAAATCCATGGCAAACATGCCAATAGTTTTCAGCCAATTTTAGCTAAGTATAACATCAGTGGGACCCATCTCCAAGGCAATACGACTCACCGAAGTGGTACAAGAAGATGATGATAAAGTAATGGAAACATTAGAAAAAATCTAATTACTGCTCTCATAAGCTCCATTTGCCACTTGGATTCTTAGTGATGAAGGCATTTCTTGAGTGTACAACTTCAGCCCATCAAGAGCCTATGTATTAACAGAGCTATGTGTACTCCTTGTGCTGATAAGAATATAAGCAATTCTTCCATTAATGTAGCCTTTAAAGCGTAATGTATTGTCCCCTTTGAACCATTCCATGTATCACATGAGATACAACAAAGCTTTAATGAATCCAAAATTTTCCAAGGATCATCCATGTAGTAATCACCTAGATCAAATGGAAAACCATCCATAGGGTCATAAAATTCTTCATGGAAATCATCATCATGGTCATGTGTCTCCTCAAGAGTATGTAAGCACTCAAGCTGAGATAGATCACTTTCATTTGCCTCAACATCCAATTCCTCTTCAAAGATCATGCTCACTTTGACATTCTTGGCTTTGTATTTTGTCTTGTGGTCAAGAGACTATTTCTTCCCACATTTGAAGCATAGACCTTTCACATACAAATCCTTTAGCTTGTCATTAGACACATCCTACAGCTTGTCATTAGACACATGCTTCTCTTGCACCATAGGAGTTGAGTTTTTGCCACCTATTTTATTCCACTTTCCATTTGATTTATTTTGAGCATTAAATATAAAATTACTCCCCTTTTTTTACCCATAAACAAAAGGAAATGTAGGAATCTTATTGTAGGTATTTGTTGGCTTCCCTCCTTGCTGAAATTTAGTCTTTGTTTGCCCATAATCTATAGCTATTCAAGTAGACTAGTTTGGTTAAAGATGTTGTTCTATTCTTTGCTTAAAACTCTTGTATTTTTTACCATACCTTTTAGCCAATTGTATGGCAGCTTGTAAAGAGGATGGTTTCATAGCTCCCACTTCCGAAGATAGAGAAGATTCAAGCCCGAATATATACTTATTCAATTGGCATTGTCAGATACTCCATCCACATACATGGAGAGGTTAAGAAATTGGTGAGAATAATCGCTAACCAATAATCCCCTTTGCTCAAGAGCACACAATTTCTTCTCTAACTTCTCCTTTTCAATAGGAGACACAAAAAGTTTGATCATTGACCTTTTTAATGCATCCCATGTCAAGAATTCATTACCAATCCTTGACATGTACTGCCACCAAGTGTGTGAATATCCCTCCAAATGTAGGGCTACAAATTTGATCTTGGAATTATCCGGTCTACGATACAAAGAGAAATACATCTCAAGCTTGTCAGACCATTCTTCTAATTTGGTAGGGGATGGATTTTCACCCTTGAAATTAGAAATGGTTATTTTCTCCTTGTATTCCCGCTCATATTGATGAGATTGGCCATTATTGTGTTGTTGTCCATTAAAGTTTGGACCAAAATAATTTTGCTTTTGAACATCGTTACTCCATGTTCCATGAACATATGATTGCTATACATGAGTATGAGCAAACCCATTTGCTAATTAAATTGTCCTTGTGGTGGAAACAAAGAGTTGCCAACAACATGGGGCTATCCATAGACTTGATGCCCATACATTAGAGAGTTTATATTTGTTGTAGGATTCATTGATGGTTGTTGTCCAGTTATTTGATGAGGCCAAAATTGATTTGAATGAGGACCTTGTTCAGAAGGCTGATTATTTGCATGATTATTGTTGACTTGATGTTGCTGTCCAAAAGAATTTGGAGCTGAATTTACATGACCATGTCCATTGTAATGGTTCTGCCCATGAAAATTATTACCACCACTTGCTTGACCATGATAAGACTTTTGTTCTTCAGCTTTCTCTTCATGTGTAGATTTAGGGATAGTAGATTGTTGTCCATAAAAAGATTTGTAAAAAGGATGGCATCCATGTGTGTCATCATCAAGCCTTAAGTTAGCATGACTCTTATCTTCCAAATCCTGTCCATGAGGGCTGGTGTAGGTCTTGGGTTGATTAAGGGGCTGAAATTGAGGATGAAAATGAGAGGGCTGAGCTCTTGATGGCTCTCCACTTCATAATGCCCAACAACCTTGGGAGTTGTGGTCTTTGGTTGCTCTTGAATAATGGGAGGACTTAGAGCATTTGGAATAGCTGTAGGTAATATCCTCTCACTCAAGAGACCCACAAGCTTGTCAATGCCCGACTTCATGTCCTTTATGTCATTGGAGAGTTTTTGAAAACTATTCGAATTAGTAGAGACATGAGTAGTGCCAACCCCATTCACTTGTTTGTTTACTGCAGCATGTGTTGAACTAATCTCTAGCTCCTCATTATCATGGTTCTCATGGTAAATAGCCTCATATAAAGCTTCACACTCTTTACCCAATTGATACTCCCTTAAACCTTCACTAATGGTATCCATAATGGGGTCCTTTCTTTTATTTTTAGCCATAGGTGATGTCCTATCCTAGATATACAGCAAAAGAAAAACTCAAATATCTTGAGCTCTAGTGATCCAAATGACTAACTTTTTGGCTCTATATAAAGCTTAGGATGTCCCCTTTCAAATGAGCTACCAAGTATTAAAAATGATTGAGTACATAAAATTTTGTAGGTAATTTACTATAGCTGTCTGGAATTTCTTTCAACCTATGAATGCTCTGTTTTGGTCATTTAATGACTTGTACCATCAATTTCATGCATGTATCAACTATGTAGACATGCAAAGGAACTCCACACAACTACAAAACTAAAAATGACCTCTGCAAGAAACCAAAGGATTGAATAATTACATTGTAGACTGCAAGATAAGGATCCAATCAATGGGACCTTGTTTGCATACCCTGTTCCAACTCTTTATTACTCATCCAAATTACAAATGCCACAAGTAGCATACATCTTGCTAGCTCTATCCCAATTTTCCAATTTCATTGCATTATGTTTTCATACATTTTCCTTATTCAATGGTTGCCATGCATTTTCCATTACATCATGAAACCAATGGCAATTACATCATGCTATAGGCTGAATTATTGTGCCTTTGAAGTGGTACCTGCACCAAAACTTTAAATGCGTGGGGTCCAAGACTTGAGTGTGCAAATTTTTCTCTCAAGCTAGGTTGTGCTCCCCTTCACGATCCTCGTCAGTAGGGGAGGGTCACCTCTCTTTTGTCCTACCAACTCACATGGCATCCGCTTTTCCTTTGGGTATATACAGGTAGATCAAGGCTAGGCTAAGAAGATAGGATGAAATGCATGTATTGAAAGGAATTTGATTGCCATTTCATGATATGCAAAAACTTGTATGTAATTGGGCTATAAAATGAAATGGGAATAGGTAAGGAATACCTGCAGCAGTGACTCAGTGCTTTACAATTTTTATTTCACTTACCATTGGGCAAAATTTCATTCATTGCAATGAAACAAGAGGCAAATAGCTCAATGTTAGGGTTAGGGAAAAATGGATTAGAATTAGAGGAATTGGAAGTGATTATTTTAGTGAATGAAAGTGATCAATCTGTGATTAATCACTAAGGTAGCTCTATGGATTATTCATGAAGTGCATTTGAGAAAATGATTGGAATTCTTAATCATTTTAATCCCTCTTCCATCATTTGGATTAGCTCAGTAGTTGGATTCAAAAGGGAGAGATTAAAGATGATTGAAAGTATCTCTTATGCTTGTATGTGAAGAGTGTAGTTGATGTAGATACCTCTCACAAAGATGACTTGTCTTCAGCTTCAAATGATCCAAGAAAGTCCAAATTTTAGCAAGCTTCAAGATGAAATAAGCTTTTAGCTTCGTACTCTTCTCCTATGAACTCCACTGTTGCTCCAGTGCTTCAAGTATGGTTGATGAATGTAAATTCTTCTTCCATTTGATGTAGAGCTTGACAGATGATAATGAACAACTCCAATGTAGATTGTAAACTCCAAAAATTGAGAATCAAGGATTTCAGTGACATTGAAGATGCATATTGTCCAAAGCTTCCATAGACAAATATATGCCAAAGATTCTTCAATGTTGCTTCAATGCTGACAATAGATTGAAGCCACGTGTATAAGCAAGCTTCAGGAGTGATTTGCCACCAAGAATCCCTTCATTTGCTTCAAGAAATATGAGATTCTTTGTTGTTGTCCAAAACTGTCAAGTATAGGGTTTCATGGGAGAGAGAAAAGTCCAAGAATAGAAGATGTCTTGCCCAAGATTGAGGCCCAAGATTGAAGAAGGCCAGTTGCCAGAGAGATTAGAAGTCTCAAGCATGGGTTACTTGAGCAATAGAGCTCATTTTTTTGAAGATATGGCAGATTTTCTTGATCAGGCATAGTTCATGCTGCTGCACTCCACGAGATGTGGAGGGAAAGAATAAGGCTAAGTATACCAAATCACTACTCTACATGAAGTTGAAGAGATAAAGAACAAAAATATGGAGTCCATGGGCATTATGGAGAGCATAGGAAGGAGATTAATCTAGTCTTTGGCCATGGATTCTTGAGCCCAACTTGAAAGGAAAGGGAAGAAACCCTTGTTCTTGAAAAGTAACTCAAGTTTAACGCATACCAAGTCATGTAACCCTCATTTTGTCCAACTTACCCCAATTTCTGGTCCAAAACTTGGTCACGAGTTGCCAAAATGGTTGGAGCCCACCATTTTCCATAGGGTAATGCCAAGAATCACCATCTTTGTCACTGTTTCTAACAGACCTTCAAATATAACCCTAGTTATGAAGAAACCAAGTTCTATAACTCAGACCTCCTAACTACAGTTTCCACTCCCTAGTATGTGAAATTGGATCAAGTACAAGAAAATGACTCTTGAGAAGGATCTAAACTAATGCTCTGATACCAATGTAAGGAAAGACTAATCTAACAATGGAGATGAACAAGAAACCAAAATATTCTAAGCTACACATAACAAGAAATATACCAAACTGAGATCCAAGCATGGCCATGCCATGGAACATCTTCTATTACCATAGCACAATGTAGCCATGAGCTACAAACCAAGTACAAGAAGATGAAAGACAAGAAGATTTGGAAAATTAGTGATAGTGCCAAAAAGTAATATGCTACATTAGCACTTTTGCCTTTTTATACTAAACCCTCTCTCTCTCTTAGCTCAAGTATTTACAAGGTTTATATTTGGAGTAGGCTTCAACTCTCATGTTGATAATTTGCTTCATTACACTCTCTATGTGTTTTGTATCTTACAAGAGCTCAAGATTTCTCTGTCTCTATCTATTTATCTATCTTTGTATATATATATATATATATATATATCTCTTTTCATGATATTAAAGAAGCATTCAAGTAAGAAGTTGTGAGCTTGTATGGTATGTGGATTCAAGTGCCTCTAACCATATAATGTCTCATAAAGAATGGTTTAGAGAAATGAAAAATCTCCTAGGGGGTCCACTTGAAAGAAATCGTTTCTATAACCTGCGTTCAAAGGATATTAAGAAATACCCTTTCTTTACATGCTATAATGTCTTGAAATGATCCTTTTTACTTTACTAAACTTATGGAGTTTTTTCAAATTGTAATTAAAAAACCCATTTTGTAAAAATAATTTTGTAAATTTTACTAAATAAAATTCCCTTTCTTTTGAACTCACATGGTATCTTACATATTCTATAAGGTGGACTCTCGAAGAAAAATCTAATTTTGTAAAAATAAGTGACAATATAGCACATCCTACTGCTCACATTGGGAGTGTCACATTGTTTATGTAGATGGAAGAGGATTTCATGTGCCTAACATCACAAAAAGCTAGAAAATGGTTGAGCAAGGATTATAAGTAAAGTTCAATCATAATGGCTACTTTATAGAAGATTTCAAGAATAGAAGCAAACTAGTTGCAAAAGACAAGCATGTGGGAAGGATATTTACCTTGGATGTAAATGCACCCAAGCTGAAGACTCTTATGTGTAAACAAGGTGTAAGAGTTGTGGCTGATATTGATACTTGGCATAAATATATCGACCATGTACATGTGAAGAAATTGAAAAACATACATCACATGTATTTGTGATGGACTTCCCTAAGCTCAAAGTGATTGATACACAAAAAGTATGTGAAACATGCTAATTTGGAAAATTGACAAGGCATGTATTCCTCATTAAAAACATGCAAGCATGCATTTACTTAATGTACATTGAGATGTATCGGGTCTTATATAAATAATACATTAATAGCTCAATATAAGTATTATGTAACCTTCATTGATAATTATATAAGAACGGTATGGTATACTTCATGAAGGAGACAAATATACTATAGAATAAAATGGTTTTGCTGAAATGAAGAGCATGCACATTACTAAAATTGTACAAACCTTAAGAGCTAAAAAGAACATGCCTCATTAGTATTGGACTGAATTTATCTCTACAATTTTGTATACTAGGAATATGACTCCATGTGCTAAAGTACATGATGTGACACCAAAGAAGAAGGTTACGAGTAAGGAACTAGATTTGTCACATGTTGAGGTATTTCGATGTATTGCATATATACATGTTCTTGATGAGCTAAGAGAAAAGATGGATCCAAAAATTGATAAGTGTGTATATGTGGCTATTCCCTTGAGAAAAAGGGTTACAAGTGTTACATTTTAGTTATAAGCAAGTTATAGGTGAGTAGAGATACTGTGTTTGATGAGATGAGTAGTTGATTTATTGCTGAAAAATAGTTTGTTGTAGATGATAAAAATAAAAGGCGATTGCAAAAAATGTGGATCCACAATAACAAACATTGAGTAGGCTAAAATATTCCTCTTCTAGTAGATCTATTAAGAAACTATAGAATAGTAAATAGCACTCCTAAAAGTGTAGAAAATGTATCACACAAGGGAGAAAAAAAGGTGATTGACTCACTTGGTATGTCAAATGTTTCTATAAGCTATTCGTATGTAAATAGTGAGTCAGATGACTCATATCAAAGTATGGATGAGGAGTTTGATATTCTAGTTGTTTGTATGCCTAGTTTAAGGAAAACCAAGGGTAATGCAAAAGAATCACAAAGTACTCCACAACGAGTGTGGAGGTCAACGAGAGTAAGGTATCTTGTAAACATGTTGATATATGATGGTTATATTGCTTGCCATAATGCATATATGGAAAAGGTTATAAAATCACATGAGTCCACTTTTTTTGAGGAAGTTATTGTTCATGTGCATTGGGAGAAATTTAAAATGGCTACATTTGATGTTGCCAAAGGTTATGTACAGGCTTTTGGAATTGATTATGCGGAGATATTTTCTTAAGTGGAAAAGATAGCAACTCTTAGAACTATCATTGTAGTAGTTGCAGCAAAAGATTGGGTTTTGTGTCAAATGGATATAAAGAATGCATTCTTTCATGGTGAATTGCAAGAAGTGTACATTGATTAACCACATGGTTATGAGAGCATGATTATGTATGCTAGCGATGAAAAGCCTGCATAGTATGGTTGTAAGCTAATCTCACTGCAATTATAGAATGTGAAACTAAGTACTCATATGTGTGAGATATTGGAGGATCCCATAATGTACAAGAAGATGGTGGTAAGTTTGATCTTCAATACTATTACCATGCTAGATTGTAACTACATAGTTGGCTTAAAGAGTCAATATATGCTAGTGTCTTGTAAGCCTCATTTGGAAAATGTGAGACATATCTTGCAATACCTTAAGGCCACATTGGATTATGGTATCTTTTTTTAGGCTGATGTAGTAGTACAATCATTTGGTTATATTTATACAAAGTAGGCAAGCATTGTGTGTGACAGGAAGTCCACTAGTGGCTATTTATTTTCCTTTGGGAGTGGGACTCTGACTTGGAGTAGTAAGAAATAGTCCACTCTTGTATTATTAATTATAAAGGTAGAGTAAAAGGGTACTATTATGGTAGCATGTGAAGTATCTTGGATGTGAAAGATACTTGATGATTTGAAAATACAGATAGATAGGAGAGTTGTCATCTATTGTGATAGCATGAGTAGTATATACTTGACTAGGAACCCAATGTTTCATGCATATGCCAAAAACGTTGAGATTCATTATCATTTCATTAGAGCTATTTCATTAGAGAGCAAGTCTTAGTAGGTGACATTGATCTCATATATGTGAGCAAAGAAGAGTAGCTTGTAGATATTTTCACCAAGGTCTTAGGAGTAAAAAAGCTTCAACATTTTTCAAGCATACTTAGAATAGTTGAGCGTGAGCTTGAGGGGGATTCTTGAGATGTCAAGGTCAACATGAGTTGACACATACGTTCTTGGATGATCATGTCCACATTCATATTACTGACATGGTTGGTACCTACATTGGCATATCATTCCAATGATACTTTATATTTGAATAGTTTACATACCTAAGTTACAAGATATTTATCTAGCCATCTTTCTACTTAGTGTATTCATACTATGGACTACTTGTATATTATATATGTTTTACTTTCTTATTATTTGTGGACTCATAAAGTGAATAAATAATAATAATAATAATAGGGACTGGGATTTTTGCTTCCTATATTGTATGCATTCTATTTGTGTGGTGTGTTGTGTCTCGCAAGAGCTCAACTTCTATCTCTCTCTTTCCCTACATCTTTTCATTAAATTCATGTGAATCAACATAGTATTATATTATCAAATGCTTCCTTTCTTGAAAAACATTCATCATATACAACATGACAAACAAACACTCATTTTTGTCATCATTCTATCTTGAAGATGATGCATAATTTCCTTGCTACAATTTGCCACTATGAAGGTCATCTTTCTTATCATCACAATATTGAGAAATATATATTAGCTTATGGGTATAGCCTATGTATGCATTAAACTAAGGAAGAATATAAGTAAATTGAATTTAAGTCAAAAGAGGAGTCTATCCACTTTTAGAGAATATCATTTTAGAATAACAATAGAATGGAAAAATAAGAGGAATGGAGGTTGAGAAGGATTGACACTCTATATCTTATGCCTATCTCCCTTTCCTTGTGTGTCTATTTCAAATATTTTCAATTGGTATCAGAGTGGAAGTGAAGAATTCGATTGAGGAGTGCATAACTATTAATATGTCAAGTTCTACATGAGTTGATATCCACTGTGTGCCTTGGTGATATTGTAGCATGATATTATTCACTAGCATGTTAGGTGACTGATATAAAGATATGTGAGTGATTCTATAGTTGAACTATACCTACCTAGTCCATCCTTGGTTATTGTCATCTCTTCTTTCCTAACGTGTGGTTTCACAATTAATAACCATGTGTAATTACATTGTGTTAATTTCATATCAGTCTTTTATCATGTTTTAGACTTAGTTATTTTGTAAGAAAGAAGATAAAAGAAGAAAGAGAAGTTTTCAACCATATCTCTGTTCTCAAGTGATTTCTATTGCTTTAGTGTGTGCATTCTTGGAGGCTTCACCTCTCTCCCCTCTTGTTTATTTTATTGGTAGTATCAAAGCCATTCTATGGCTATGTGAAGCTCAATTGAAGGCTAAGATGAAGATGTTGAAGCAAAAAATCAAGCAAGTAAGCAATGGGTAAGAAGCTCCTCTACATTGTTCAATTTACCTTAGGTTATAGCCATAAGAGGCTCCTGAGCTTGGCAGAGGTACACTCTTTGATTGCAACAAAACTTGGTGAGTAGGAGGCTCATGAAGCCAGCAAAGCTAAAATTTTTGGAATCTAAGGTCATTTTGGCCTTTGTTCTCGACCTGAAAGTATTAATGACAATAATTTTAGGATATAGAATAGTTTTGATTATATTGGTCGTGAACAAGTGCGCAAGTTATAGATTTTGAATCTGTAAGGTTTTAGATATTCACTGGGATACATATAAAAAAGATATCTACATATAGAGTGTAGATTATATTTATTTTTATGCAATTAGTGAAAAAGGTTGTGTGTTTAGTTGTGGTGTACTTGGTATCTACTTACTTATAGATTGCAATTTTTGCAAGGTTTTTTGTTTTGTCAAAATGACTAATAACTTCAATCATATTCTTAGTTGGAAGGTTGATAAGAACAATTATCCTTACATGAAAGTTTAGAATGACAAATTTCTTGAAGGACAAAGATATTTGGAATTCCAAAAAAATTTCAAATGTTATTTGGAATCACCTTAAAGGAGAAATGAAATTATATTGAAGAGCAAAGGTAAATACCAAGTGAAAAGAGAAAACTTATCTATTAATGATTATGCCTTGAAGATCAAGAGCATTATAAAAGCTCTTGGATCTATCATTTTGATGGTTGATGATGATGATATTATTATGTGTGCATGCTTAGATAGACTTCGAGATTAATACAAGAGCTTCACGTATCTATGAATAAAAGGGGTGATATAACTGATTTTGCAAACTTGATTTCTATACTAATACTTGAGGAGAAGAACCTTGTTCTTGAATCCTCTTCTTCTCAAAGTTAAAAAAAGTTTGAATAGGCATTTTACTCTACTAATAGAGGTAGAGTTCATGGCAGAGAGTAGAGTGTCTGTAATAGGCCGCCGCTGCTGTGATAACAACACCCCCCCTTTCTCGTATCTTCCACTGTCGTTGTCGTAAATGACCTTGTTTTTTAAATAAAATAAAACATTTTTTTTTTTGCATCACCTTTCCCTGTCGATGCCATCTAGGTGGTGGAGGGAGAGGGAGTTCAATTGCACATGTCGATGAGGGGAGGAGAAGTCGAACTATGAGATGAGGGAGGGAGCTGTTGAGAAATAGACAAATGATGTATGCTCCCTAGGAAGAGCTGTCCTGAATCCCATATGCACAGTGAGGATAGTGGAGAAGCTGGAAAGCTATAAAAGCATGTACTTGATTCACTTTTTTGGAAGGAATGCTATTGTATTTTGTACTTAGAGTCTGTAACTCTATCCACTCAAGATTGTGTTTATGAGTCCAAGCTAATCTATCTTGGAACCTAATTCACTTGAGTAAAAGTTTGTATCTAGTCATCAGTCTTCTTCATGTCTCTTGCTTACGAGTTCAAGCCTCTATAGCTAAACTGTGTTCAAGATCCATCTTTTCTAGCATGGTATCAGAGCCATGTTGAGCTCAATTTAGCCCTTTATCCTACTTCTCTAGCTTATCATAGCTCAACTCTAGCTCAAGACAATTGGTTGAGCTCATCTCCTACTTTATTTTCACACACTTCTTCTTGGCACCATAGCCAAACTGCACCTATTTTCAATGGAGCTCTTAGATCTTATCATACAAATTTTTTTATCTTAAGGTGTCTTCTAAGAAGCTCTTTCTCTGCTCCCAGCACAGCTCTCTATCACATCAGAGTGTGACATTATCCATCGTGGATCCTAGCATTACGAAAATCGAGCATCGCTGTCTCTACTGCGCCCTGTGACAGTTGTACAGACTGTGTGATGTGTGGAGACTGTGATTTGTTCTGCTCATTTGGGACATTTAAAGCCTATACTATAGTCTATCCCCCATCCAATCCTTGGCTTGAATGGCTGCACCTAGCTCGTGCTACAATAAAAAAAAATTAGGGTTGTTTGAAACCCTAAACAGTGGAAGCCATAGCCAGGAACTTAAAAAGCTTGGAAACCTTATCTTTTCTTATTGGCATCATCAATAGTGACCTTGATCACTCTGAATTTATCTTTGAATCCTATTGCAAATCTGGAAGGATCCAAGGAAGTTCAAAGATTACCTAGCAACATCAAGCCAAATATCAAGATCTTCAAGACATAGTATCTATTGATACTCAAATAGTGCTTCTTGGCACTTGAATATTTCAGCTTACTCAAAAGTAACTCATCTTCGGATTCCAATTTTGAAGAACATTCTCAGGTTCTGTAATGTTTTTAAAGTCACAATTATCAAATCCCTTGTAAATCTCAATCTTCTTGTAAAAGGATAGACACTACCGGAGAGTTGTTGTGGTAAGACCTTCTACTAAGATGACTGAAGTGGAACATATAGCAAATTTTAATGGTGAAGGCTTCCATGACTGGAAGGAGAAGACCATGTACCATCTTATGCGGAAAGACTTGTGGGACTTGTTTGAAGATGATGCAGACAAGAAGGAAGATGATGAGGACGGGTTCGTTGAAGAAGACCAGTTCAAAACCAAAGAATGGAAGAAGATGAATAACAAGGCACTAGGCTTCATTGACTGGGGACTAAGTGATGATGTGCTACATCATATATCTGGCATTAGAAATGCTAGAACCGCTTGGGAGGAACTTGATAGAATGTTTGGCACCCAAGCAAAGAACTCAAAGGTGAAATTACTCATGCAGTTTTATAAACTAGATATCAAAGACAGTGCTTCTATGACCATGTACATTAACAAATTTAAGAGCCTAAAAACCAAGCTTGCAACTCTTAAGAAGAATATTGATGAAGATGAAGCAATAGCCGTACTACTTGCAAGTGTAAACAAGGATCCATACGAGAATCTTGTGTCCACTCTAAGTAATGTTCCAAGTTTCTCACTCAAAGATATTGAGTACTCATTGCTTGATGGAGAAAGAAAATTTAAAAGCAAAGATGTAAAAGAGACAAGCTCAAGGGAAAACCTCTTATACCCTAGAGGAGCTACTAGACCCAAGGGAAGAGGTCGAGGATTCAACACTGACAACATGAGTCGAATGACATGTCATTATTGTGGTAAAACTGGCCATATTGTCAGTGAATGCTTCCATAAGAAAAGAGCACAGCAGATGCAAAATGACCACCACCAAAGTCAATTCATGAATGAAGAAGAAGAAAAAGATACTTCCGGAACCATCAACAACTCTGACAGATTGTTTTAAGGAATTTGTTCCCATAGTGGATCTGTATGTTTCCCATAGTGGATTTGATCTGTAAAACCCTTGCCAAAGATGTGAAGTCTCAAGCTTTAACTTGACTAGGCTGCCTATGAGCTAGTCTTCCAGGCCATGTTATCATGTAGGGGGGGCAAAATCTAGCAAGTGTATGGACTCATCATTTGAGGGGGGTGTTGAGAAATAGACAAATAATGTATGCTCCAGGAAGAGCTATCCTGAATCCCATATGCACAGTGAGGATAGTGGAGAAGCTGGAAAGCTATAAAAGCATGTACTTGGTTCACTTTTTTGGAATGAATGCTATTGTACTTTGTACTTAGAGTCTCTAACTGTATCCACTCAAGATTGTTTTTATGAGTCCAAGATAATCTATCTTGGAACCTAATTAAATTGAGTAAAAGTTTGAATCTAGTCATCACTCTTCTTCATGTCTCTTGCTTACGAGTTTAAGCCTCCATAACTAAACTGCGTTCAAGATCCATGTTTTCTAACAGGATCCAAACTAAACTAACGAGTGCATGGCGGAACGGCCATTTGGGCCATCTGAACAGAGGAAAAGAAAGGGGGACCTCGTGTCACATCCCCTCCCCATAATACCCTCCTCCCTCTCCCTACAAAAATCCCCCCCCCCCCCCTGATAAGGGGGATAATCCTCTTCTTTCGCCTCCCTTAACCAACACCCCCCCTCCATTATAACTTTTATTCCTCCCCTTTTCCTCCAGAAGGCCATTATTCTTCTTTTTCGCCCCCCTTTTTTCACCAAAATTTGGAGAAGGAGAAGGAGAGGGGGAGGTAGTGAAGGAGAGAATCAGAGATAGAGGAGAGGGAAGGGAAATCTTGGGTAAAGAAGGGCGAGAGAGGGAGAGAAGTGGCTCAAGAGTAACTCCCTATTGGGCAAACACTCGAGTACTACTTCTCCTCACCACAAGTCCCGTAGCCACTCCATCGACTGCCTCCAGAGACCGTGAGAGACAAGGCGAGTGAAGGGAACTCTGGCACCAAGGAGACTTTCGAAGGAAGTGAAGGTCACTTCCAACTCCAAAATGGCCCCAAAGCGTAAGCTCTCCTAGGTAACTAGAAAAGCCCAAACTATGAGAGAAGGGCCGAGAGAAGACGCCACTATCAACATGAACGGTTTATCACGCAAAAACGCTAACTCAACTCTCCAAAACCAGGTACCCCTACCATGTTTAGAAAATTGAAATCGGACATATTAAACCAGGTAGAGTGAAGAGATATTTTCATTAGAAAATAATTCTTTTTTTTTTCTCTTCATTCAGTTGTGGATTATTGCCGCTTTCAAACTTATGAGTCATGGATCAAGTTCCTCATATTTCACATCATGTTCAAGACAACTATGAACTCTTCAAGTTATCACCAACGATTGAACATGATGGGGATCTTAGATCGACTCTACAACCCTTCACCGATGTATGTAGAAAGGCGTTGGACTTGGAGCACAGGATACTACTATATAGATGCCAACCGACTCACCTAACTTCAAAACAACCTGAAGAGACTAAAATGGTTCGAAGACTTGAAGATTATCAAGTTATTCATCTTCCATGAGGCTTGTGTAAATTCTAAGTCTTGCCCAACTGACAGAATTAAAGTAATGGGGCAAAATGAACATCATGGCTATCAAAACCGGGGACTTCCTGAACCTCCCATGACTTATCACATCCCGAGAATCCATTCTCCCAACCCATATTACTATTCTGTCCCTGTAGTTGAATCCAATAGGGAATTATTAACTTGGTGTTGATGTATCTATTGAAAAGGAAAATTATCCCAACCAATGTCTATCTATTCCTGAATAACTATACTCGAGGCTTATGCTTCTTTATGCATAAATAATAATTTTATGTTCATTTAAATTGTTGTACAGTATCAATGAAAAATAATTTTGTGCATTAATTCAAGATGTAGAGAAATGTAAATGTTATCTTAACACGAAGGTTTTAAACCAAAACCAGATACAACCCCAAGCGCAGAACCAGAGTCTTGTGTCCACGGAGGCACAAGAGAAGAAGTTTCTTCTCAAACAAATTAAACCACTAGAATTCAACGGGAAAGGGAAGACTGTTGAAGGTGATGCTGAAGTATGGATTGAATCCATGGAAGATTACTCTAGTGCAGCAAGAACATCACCTGTGAACCAGGCCATGGTTTCCAAGCTCAAACTTATTAGAGAAACTAGGCTCTAGTGGAAGCAATGGTGTAATTACCAAGCAGTTTCTGAAAACACAATAACTTGGGATAAGCTAAAGGAAGCATTGTAGGGAAGATACATGCCACTTGCATATAGAGCTCAGAAGATGAATGAGTTCTTCAAATTGAAACAATTGGGCCTGTCACTAGAAGTGTACTACTCGAGATTTGTCTCCTTACTGAAATACGCTTCGACTATGAGCATTCCCCAACAAGTTTCAAAGTTCTGTGATGGGTGAACCCACCATTGAGCACTCAGTTGGAATCAATGCATCCTTTGGATTTGCAAGACACATTGATAATAGCGCGACCTATTGCCCAAGAAGTCCCAGGAATAATAGACCATGGTCTTATAAGGACTAGAATCTAAGAATGTTGAAAGCTCAATTCAAGAGGGCTCAAGGACAAAGTCAAGGCCAATGGAAGAAGCCAAGGGAAAATGCAATCAGTGACCTTGTCCCCACTCAAAGAAGTAATCAAAGCATGCAATATTTCCATTGTAATGAACTTGGACACTTCAAAAGGGAATGTCACAAACTTGGCAGAGATCGTCGCCAAGGAAAATTTAGTGGCCAAATCAGAGCTACCCATGGCTATGGTCGTGCGGCAATGGGAAGGGCAAAAACTTCCAATATCTCCACTAAGGGAATCAACGAAGAAGAAGACCCGTCCATGAAATCTCAGATTGAGAGGACATCCATTCATGCTGATCTCCACAAAAAGGGGCCACACCACCAGTTCTCAGTAATCCAAACACCATCAGATTACCAAGGTACTGTAGCTACACCTATCCTCCTTGTTGAACTAGCAAATGGGTGAGAAATCACTTACACTATACAAACTGCTAAGGTGGAAATCCTACTCGAAAATGAGCCCACATATGTTAAATTCAAGGTAATGAGTCTAGGAGTCTATGAGTGCCTAGTCGGGATGGATTAGCTAATCCCCAATGATGCTCACATTCATTGTGGAAAAGGACAAGTCTCCTATCGTAATCCTAAAGGTGAGCAGGTGACAACACAAGGAGAATCAAGTATACCAAAAATCCAGCTAGCTAAGGATGCAAATAGTTCAGGGGATAAGGAAAGGATTACCCGTCTACCTGATCAAGCTAAATAAATCGAAACAAGTAGAGGACACCAATGAAGAACCATCATGGCTAAAAGAGTATGTGGAGGTGTTTCCAAAAGATTTGACTGAATTACCACCTCCTAGGGAAGTGGATCATGAGATTAAGCTTGTTGAGATTCAGCAATAACACTCATTAACAGCCTCTTTGTATGGAGCTTCAGGGACAAGGACATGAAGGCTTACCTATCCCATATGCACAGTGGTGCCTACTGCGGTTTCCTACTTTCCTATAAAGCATTGTACTTGCTTTCTTTTCTTAATGCAATGATAGTACTCTTTTCTTATCAGTAAAGTGTCAGTGTCATTTTCCACATACACAAGATTGTGTTTATGAGTCCAAGTCTCAATCTTGGAACCTAATTCACTTGTGTAACAAACAGTGTCTTTGTCTCCTCCATCATGAGTTTACTCTTGTCCTTTCATCCACCATAACTGACTGCCATGTCCTAGATCCTGCTCATTCCGACATGGTATTAGAGCTCAGTCGGGCATGGCCTAGCTCATTTCACTCCTCTCTCAGCTCCTCTTCATTCAGGTCCTCTCAAGTCCCAGCTCAGTCCCAGCTAATGAGCTCATTTCTAAACTTTATCTCCACTCGACCGGTGGCAACCATAGCCAAACCTGCACCCTGCCTCCTTGGAGCTTCTTGATCTCCCTCCACAGTCAATATTTCAACACACTTTCTTCTGGAGATATGTTCCTTGGCTCAGGGCACTGCCTTTTGTCATGTCAAACTTTGACATTTCTCATCGTGTACTCCAACATTGCGTGAATACAAGCTCGTTGTTTGTACATCGAATACCGCCTGCACACGTCGCGATGCTAACGAAGATCATAGGGCTTTGATAGGCCTTGGAAAGAGCTACATTTTCATAAAAAAAGTTTTGGAAACGATCAACCATAGCTCTTGCAATCTGCAAAAAACCAGGCCCCTGTCTGAAACCCTAAACTGTCAGCCATAGCCAATTTCATCAAAGCCCAAAAATCTCATCATTTTCTCTCTCCTGCCATCTGGAGCAACCCATTGCCACTCTGATCTACTGCCCCAGCACCAAATCAAGGAGGGGAAGGACCTGAGAAGATTGAAGAAGGATCGACGACCCCGAGTAAGGAAGATTTAAGCTCAACATCAAGTCTCTACATAGTGTGTTTTCACACTACCATTACTTGTGTCTCTTAACACCTTGTAATCTACTCCTTCACTTGTAACATCAGAGAATCTTGAAGCTGATTTGTTGTTGCTTCAGCCATCCAACATGGGAAAAGACTCTCCAAATGCTCGGTTCAAGGGAGTCGGGTTTCACACCTGGCAAACCCGCATCAAGCTCATCCTGATGAAGAAGGTTCTCTGGGCCATCACAAATGGCAAAGAGAAGAAACCTCGAGATGCAGACCTTGCAGTTACTTGGCAGAAGAATGATGACAAGGCACAAGCCATCATTAAACTGGAATTGGATGACAGCTACATCCATCATGTGGATGCATGTGACACGTCCCATGACACTTGGGACCAATTGGATACCTTATTTGGTGCACAGTCAAAGTCATCTAAGTATAGTCTATTAATTGAATTTTCCCAACTTGATTTGAAGCCTCATACATCCCTGGCATCCCATCTGAACGACATGGAAAGCATGCTTACTCAACTTGTAGGGATAAAGCTAAAAATGGATGAAGATGTTTGTATTGGTGTCTTGTTAAAAAGTTTGCCTCCTGCCTATGATAATGTATCAACCACTCTAACCAATATGCATGCTAGAGGAAGAAAAGAAACTTAAAAGCAAAGAAGAGCCTAGCACTTCAAAGGATGAACAAATGTTATATGTAAACAAGAGATACAAAGGTAAAAAGGAACCGCTCTTCTGTGATTTTTGTAAAAGGACCCGACACACTGAGAAGTTCTGTCATGCTAGAAAGAGGTCCCAAAGGGCCTATCTTGTAGCTGTGAAAGAAGAAGAAGACCATGGACCAAAAGATGAAGATGAAGATGAAGATCACCAGGATCAGAAGGACAAGTCTCATCAGTCCTTCTACTCTCAATACTCTGATAGACTATTTTAAAAGCCTTATATTTCCTTGCCCTAATGCTTCCTGCCATAAGCTTTGTAAACTCCTCATGTAACTTGGCATTACAGTCCCTATACACTTTGTGAGGCCCCTATTACAGCCTCTGGATGTCCATCATGTTTTGGTGTCCACACTTAGACTTTTCTGCGATAGCCTCTGGTGTCTACCATGTTTGTGGTGTGCCCACACTTTGCAGGTGGTTCTCATTACAGCCTCTACACACTTTGTGCCTTTCTAGTTGTGATTGAGGAGGGGTGTTGAGATTCAGCAATCACACTCACTAACAGCCTCTTTGTATGGAGCTTCAGGGCCAAGGACATGCAGGCTTACCTATCCCATATGCACAGTGGTGCCTACTGCAGTTTCCTACTTTCCTATAAAGCATTGTACTTGCTTTCTTTTCTTAATGCAATGATAGTACTCTTTTCTTATCAGTAAAGTGTCAGTGTCATTGTCCACATACACAAGATTTTGTTTATGAGTCCAAGTCTCAATCTTGGAACCTAATTCACTTGTGTAACAAACAGTGTCTTTGTCTCCTCCATCATGAGTTTACTCTTGTCCTTTCATCCACCATAATTGACTGCCATGTCCTAGATCCCACTCATTCCGACAAAGCTAACACCATGAGCTACATCAGTAGAAAAAAGGCCCTACAAGATTTCCATTCTTAAAGCTATTGAGTTAAATGATGGGACCTAAAATGGGTTGGCACTGGCTATGGCACTAGCCGGACCTCATGCATATGACAGACAACCCCACCACACGACCTAGCAGGCCAGGAGCATCTAAAACTCGCTTTACACTAAATGCTTATGACGATTTTGTATTTATATCGAATATGTAGTCCAACAGTCACCTTCCCTTCTCCTCAGAGGGAGATCCCATAACATATAGGCATAATGCCTCGTAATACACACATAGGGAAGCACCTCTTGACTGATTGCCACGACTCCACTGCGACTCTCCTACACCTCGGGGATTGGCCCCAAGATGCGTCGTTAACACATATAACATTCGCAAAAACTCCACTCTTTCGTAATTCAACATTCCAGGAGATTTTGATTTTCCTCACAAAACTTTCCCCAACGGAAGCGCCCGTCTAACCGACGACTTAGGTTTCCTATCCTCTCAGCGTTGGTCAAAATTTATCAATCAATTGCAATGCATTCTAGGAGATACCACGTGACATGCTTGATGCAAGGTGTATGAAAATTGTGCACAACCATTCTATGATTAAAAAAACCAGCCATGTGAGGTGCAAAAAATAGCCCTTTTATGAATTTTAACTAAGCGTTACGTGTTGTGCTGCTTTAGGGACTAGCACCGAAACTTTCGTGCTACTAGTCGCCTATATTTAATTATGGAACAATCCCTAAATGCTATGCACAAATAGGGAAAACAGAATTTGTATCTTTTCAGCAATTAGATTGCAGCACAAACTTCATCCCCCCCTTACTGTTTAGGTGTTGCTGCGTTGCATAGGTGTAAATGGTTGTTTTGTGTCATTTTTTATGTAAAAAATAATAAACGCATACTATAATACAATGGATGAGGCAAAAATGAGGCTTGACCTCATGCTTTAACCTGACCAAACATTCACACGCATAAATATTATTTTTTCATATTTTTTGAGCACAAAAATCCCAATTTTCTCTATTTTTGCTATTTTTTCCTATTTATTACTCATGAAAAATAGGTATTTTTTTATTTATTTATGTTGGCTTATTATTTTTACTGATAACATTTTCTCTAAGTTTATCCCATTTCCACTCCTTTTTTCCAACTCAAAATCGGAAAAAACCACTAATTTCCATTAAAAATCACATTTTGCGGGTTTTAAAGAATTAATAACGGCTCTAACTCATTACGGGTTTTGGATTTTTGTACTTCCAATCCTCAAACATGATGCAAATAAGATTAAAACAAACATTCATTGCATATGAACAACATTTGGATCATGAAACAGCAAAAACAAGCCTATTTTTTCATAAAATTGGAACATACTGTGTGTTTTGCGTGTTGCAGGTTTTTTAATAATTATTTCAGGCAGCCCATGGACCGACCAACAACCATTTTTCAGTGCTAAACCTCCTTTCCTTAGCCTCCTCTTCATCTTGAAGCAATCCGTCTATCATAGCTGTGGACAAGCATCCTTCATCCCCTCTTCTTCTTGATTTCTTGCATGCAAACCACCGCTTAGAGGAGAGAGATGGAGGAGAGAGAAATACTAGATCTGCATGTCCACAACCGGGCAGCCATTGGAGGAGCAGATTAGAGTAATGGAGAGCGAAGATAGGAAGAAGAACATGCCCAAGATTAGTTGGGGGGGTTGCTCTTTGGCCCCATAATCCATCTCTCTCCCATTTCGATTCATGGCGGCCTCTTTCTTGTCTGCGTGAAAAAAAATGAACCCCCCCCCCACGTTTTTTGATTTTTGGGGCTCCCCAAAGGGAGCGCCAAAGAGTCACACCCTTTGGGCTCTCCTAAAGTCCTTTCCCACTTGGCATTTTGGCCTTTGGCCTTCCGAGCACTTCCTCTTCCACGTCCGATACCCGAATTGTGGTCTGAAAAATCTTGGGCGTCTGTCTTGAGGTCCTCCACTGTCGGGCATCTCTCAGGGTCTCGTCTATCATGCCAAAAATTTATGAAAATTCTCCCACCACCGTTGAGTGACTCTTTTAAGCACTTTCCGGGCATTTTCGCTTAAAACCGTACTGATTGCCACCGCCGCCTTCGATGAAGTCTATTTTTTCCGTAAAATTTGTATTTTTTGGCTATTTTTAAGCACTTCTCGGCATCAAAATTCATCTGTCATTGGGACCACGGGATTGTTGAGATATCGAGCTCCACTCGTGATATGCCAGTGTGACCGTTGTGCATTTATGTCACCGACTTGTTAGCTGCAGATGCCGTTGGTACACCGCCCATGAAAAATTGCTAGATGACAGCTATCCTTATCTACTCTAGTTCGTGGCTCAGTTAGTATACCACCTTAGTTAGTTGAGTTTGGTTTGAGACCCATATATAGGGTTCTTCGCCAAGAAAGAAGGAAAAAGTCAAAGAAAATACACTAAAGCCAGTCCAAAGACCAAAGGAGAGAATGATTTGGCGAGAGAAGAGAGCTTTGGCTAACTACCACGACTTTGATCTGGAAACTTCTCTTTGCGAAGTTAGACCATACATGAACCTCTTGCAATTGATTAAACTGTCTCCAAGAGTATGCAAGGAATTCAAGAAAATCCTATGTAGTAGGTATAACCTTTGGGCATAGCATGAGTGGGAGAAGATTGGTTTGAGCATGCTGAAAAGCATTGTCCCAGGGTTCTAGCATATGTGGATGAAATATTAGTGGAGCATGCTATCGTGGACACTGGATCCTCTGTCAATATCATGAGTTCAAACTTGATGGAGAGGCTAGGTTTAGAAATCCAAACATATGGCTCCACACTTCTTAGGATGGCTGATGACACTCTAAGGCAACCAGAAGGCTGCATGACTAAAGTCCACATTACCATTGCAAGCATGGAATGCTATTTAGACTTTAGGGTGATAAGGTTTGTAGGATGTTCTAGTTATCAAGTTTTGCTAGGCAGGCCATGGATCTTATGAATAGACTATCAAGTCAATATACCCGCTGGTCGAGTGATTCTAGGTAGAGGTGCCAATCGTATAACAGTGCATGCTTACCTTGAGTCTCCTTAGAGTGAGAGAGGTCATTTATCCTCTACTGAACTAGAAACAATAGATGATCCATTTGGTAGTGAGACGTCATCCAGCGATGGATCTACAGAAGGATCCACTATAGAGGACATTTATTAGATAACTTTGAATGAGTGATAAAGCCTCAAGATCGCATAAGAGACGTGGATGTAATTGAGTTGGACCTTGGTACACCAAACCATTCGTGGCCAATCAAATTTTATTGATCAAATTTAGAGAGCTGAATAAGCAGACTGTTAAAGACTACTACCCATTGCCATTTATTGACCAAATTTTGGATCAATTAGCGGGTAGGGAAATATATTCGTTCATGGATTGCTTTGCGGGGCATAACCAAATGGTGATTGTTGCTGAGCAAGACAAGCTGAAAATGACATTTATTATGGTCTCCGGTACCTTTGCTTACCATGTGATGGCCTTTGGTTTATGTAATGCACCTGGTTCGTGGCAAAGAACAGTCGATAAGACCTTTGGTGACATCTCCCCAGAGGAGTTGAAAGTATTCATTAATGACCTAGGGGCAGTCACCATAAGAAAAAAATAGTTGATTATTTTGAGAAAGTGTTTTGAGTATTGCAGACAATTCTGTATAGCTCTTAACCCATGGAAGTGCATCTTTTGAGTACCCTATGGGCTATTGTTAGACTATGTGGTTAATTCAATAGGGATTGCAACTGACCCTGAAAAGATAAAGGTCATAGTTGCTATGAGTCCGCCACGTACTCCAAAGAAGGTACATAGCTTTCTATCATCAATAAGGTGTTAACGAAGGCTTATAAATGCCCTGGCAGAAAGAATGTTGCCACTAACAAACCTATTGTTCTTTAACTATCTCTTTACATGGAGTGATGCTTGCAAAGTGTCTTTTGATGATGTGAAGCAGGAGTTGGCCAAAGCACCTAAAAGGGAAAAAATGTTTCATATATTTTCAACAGCAACAATGCATACTATTAGCTGTTGTTTGGCTCAAATTTGGGAGAAAAAATGGTACCATCCGATAGCCTTTGCTAGTTGAAAGTTGGGCATATCAGAAATTAGCTACACCTATATGGAGAAGTTGTGCCTTGCGATGGTATTTGTGACCGAAAAATTTAGGCACTACCTTCTTTATGAGAAGGTGGTTTTTTATACGAAGGCGGAAGAGCTTCGATTGTTGCTAAACAAGTTAAAGCCACATGATCGTTTAGCAAAGTAGTTAATCACTTTGCAAGAGTTTGATTACGAGATTAAGAGCAAGTCACCGAAACTACAGGGCATTGTAGAATGTCTTGTGGATTTCAGAGAGCCAAAAGGGCATTGTTGAATGTCTTGTGCCACGACTCGGCTTATGGGGGGGACTTTGCTAGGTAGTTGATGGCACAGAAGGCCTTAAGAGCTAGATATTGGTGTGGTCATCCATCTTCTAAGATTCATTTGAGTATGTTAAGAGATATGATACTTGTCAACAACATGATAGTAGGGAGAACAAGAAGTGACCACTTACTCCGATTATGGCTATACTTTCATTTGAAAAGTGGGGCATCGATTTTGTGGGTCCTATTACTTTGTCGTCAGCTACACAAAAGTGATATATTATCGTGGCGACCATAGATGATTTTAGTGGCTATATGTCGCCAAATAGCTATACTTTTATTTTTTCAATTTTTTTTTCAAAAGTCGAGTAGGTTGAGTTATAACTCCAAATTTTTTTATTTGCCAACATTTCTAAGGTATATCGAGATTTTAAATGCTCTTTTTCCATCCATGCAAAATAAATATTGAAAGAAATATATTAAATTCACCACAGTATTTATAAGTTATAGGATATATATAGAAATATTCGCCACATGTACATATGTACTCATACACATAGTACATACATAGACACATGTCACATACTACTTATCCTTGATCCTTCTTTACATACTCATACACATGACTCACACATACCCCTCCGCACACACACATTACTAAGCATTACATCTACTCTTGTATTCATACATACATATACACAATTCTTAGAACCAAAAGGTTTGAGGTACTCATGGTCCAATAACTTGAGCTAGTCAAATCTTTGAAGCATGCATCTTGAAAGTTGCAAAGCAAGACAGAGCTCTACCTAAAACCCATAAATGCTAAGGGACTTCCCCTCTTCATAGACTTGAGCACAAATAATCCAATATTTTAGCAATACACTGGGACCAATCAACAACACTATTGGACTTAACTTTGGCTAGCACTAAGAGATGCTTGTGGAAAACATTAGCATATCTAGTCATTAGTAAAGATGCATATATTTTCATCCTAAATATATAAATTTGATAGTTATTTAGGATGAAAATAGATGCACTTTTATTGATGACTAGGATATGCTAGTTATTTAGGACGAAAATAGATGCACCTTTATTGATGACTAGGATATGCTAATGTTTTCCACAAGCATCTCTCAATGTGCTAGCCGAAGTTGAGCCCAATAGTGTTGTTGATTGGTCCTAGAGTGGAAATCCAAGATTTTAGCAACACACTAGGACCAATCAACATTTTAGTGGTGTGTATTTCTTTGCTAGTAGGTAGGTGTAGCATCTAGGGTTAGCAATGTTCACTAATTGGCACCAAGCTGGAATATGAGAGAGAGAGAGAGGAAGAAAAAGAAGTGGAAGCAGAACTAGCCTTGTGTAGGTACATGAGAGAGAGAGAGAGAGAGCTCGCAATATTACTTTCAATACGGTGCACCTTGCTACATGTTACAGGTGAATCTGATGGCCGCTTATATAGTATTTTGAAATGTGATTTTTTCAGTTTATTGTAATTGCTTGCCTAGTGCTTATAATTGTTCTATCTAGATTCATGGAATCAGGGTCTTGGGTGTGATTGAGAGCAAGGGCTTTGTGGAATCCTCACCTTGGTTTTGAAAGACAAACATATCCTGGTTTTACATGAGGTATGCTCTGAATCAAGATCGCTTTTCTCTTATGTGCGAGGTATGCTCTAAATATTCAGCGTTTTTGGCAAGATATGCTCTAAATATTCAACGTGAAATATTCCACCCTTTCTCATACGGCCTGGAAGATCACTTTCATCATATCTCGCCCTTTCTGTTACACCAGTCTATGTTTGGCATGGCATCTCTCATCTGGCATCTCAAGGGGCTTCTAGAAGGTCAATTAGAGAAAAATAAAATAGAACATATAAATGCCAAGTGTAGAGAAGTCAATAATCGACAGGGAGGTCTAGTGTCAAATACAGAGAAATGCATAGGTTGATGGAGCTGAACCTGCAAAACTGAATATTGACCTATTGTTTGGGGCGGGGGGGGGGACTTTGTGTAGAAACACAGAGAGAAGGTGGGGTGAATGAGGCCTTGACTGCTCTGATCTTCTAGACCTGTTAGAGTATTGATCTTTGGGGGATTGGGTCTTTGATCTTTGGTCTTCTTCTTTACGTCAGTTCTGGCAATCTCTAGGATCATGATGGTCTTTATGGCAATTAGACTAACATGAGCATTGGTCTTTTGAGCTTTGATAGTCCTTATCACTATCATCAGACTTGAGGAATCATTGATCCATTTATCCTTCAAAGTGTAAACACACAAAGAGGCTGGTGCATTTTGATGTCAGGCTGCATGAATGCAGTGATCAGTTGCATTACTACAAGCCAAGATGTGAATACTTCACAAATACTAGAAATAGCTCAAACAATGCAAGAAATTTTTTGTTTGATGAAGCTGGGGTTGGAATATGCTGTTATCAACTAGGATCAGAAATTGGCCACACTCGTACAACTGATTGATGCATAAAACTTGCACAAAATGACAAGGTATGTGCTGTCTCCTCTTCATTGAATTTGTGTTGATACAGTCAGGACCTTGTTTGATATGTTTGCCTAGTTGTTTGTCAGAACCTGCACGAGTGGTTTGTGCTTATAGTATGATGACACATGGCAATAATGAAGGAGGCTATATGTTGAAGGAAGATCTGGGTGCTTGAAAGAGTTAGCCAAGCTAACAATAAAGGACATGTTGGGGGTTAGATATATTGAAGTGATGAAACACTGCATGTGATTTGCTTGTATAAGGCTTGAAACTGTTGATACACTTGCCTGATTTGGACTTGTTGAGAGAGATTTTTCTACTACAGAAATTGGCTATTGAGTTTTCCAACTTGGATGAGCATAGGCAATATTAGTCTAGGACCAGTTTAGGTGTTCTATTTGACCTTAGGCCTGGGGTGAGCAATAAATGTTTACACCATCCATAGAAAGATGGCCTATTGTTTGATGGTTCAATTCTGCTAGTGGGACATGTCCTATCGAATGTGATTTATAGCCATGTGCCTATCTAAAGGTAGCATTTACTATTTTACCCACTTGGGTATAAAAAACTAAATAATGACCTATTGTTTGGGGTTGGGGGGTGCTTAAAATAATGACCTACTGTTAAGGGCCATATTGATCATGTGGTAGGCTAAATAGCATTGTTTTGATGCATGAATGACAACATCGTGTACAAACAGTTGGAAAATAGAAACAACAGTAGTAAGAGAAAAAGATTCATGGTACTTAGGAGATGAAACAAGATTTTGTCTTCAACTTCAAACAGGTTTTTCAAAGGGTGGCTATCTAGAATTGCAAGTTGGGAGAGTTGCGAGGAGATGATCTCTCTAAATGGAAGTTGCCTTACTGTTGGAAAAAGGAGCCTTACTTGAAGAGAGGGGGAGAGGAGTGTTCTAATATCATGTCTTGCCTCAGTGTGATAGAATGACCGATGATTGGTTGTACACAATAACTTGTAGGGGTGAGATATTTTGGAAGAAGGCTCATCATGATTGCAAGATAGATCAAAACTGAAGACTATTTTAATTGAAGGCAACTACTCTAAACCAATTCAATGTGCACTAAAGAGAAAAATTTGTTTTTGTTGAAACCCAACAATAAGAAATTGAATTTGTAGGGGACATTTCCTCTACCAATGTGTCCACCATTAATTTCCAACCATCTTGAAAAGTTATTTCTGGCATGTAATTTGACTTTTTATATCTTCAAATTTTGGAATTAGAAGGGGGGTAAGGGGGCTCAGAAAACTAGTAGAAGTTGTACAATGATTTTTGAAAGGTGAGAGTGTTACTTTGTTGGAGAAGTATACTTATTGTCTAGGAATCAATGTAGGTAAAATATTGGTTCATCAAACTGGATAGCTTCATGGGTGAACTTGGGACACTGAATTTAGATACACTTAAAAATCTTGGATCATTTGAGAGCAGCCACAACAACTAGTCTCTTGTGTAGAAAGGAGTGCCATGTGGAGGCAATTGTATGGTTAAGCTGAATTATGGGTGTACATAGGTTACCTAATATATTCTTTGCTTGGATCAATGCCTAGTCACATAATTCTTTGCATTGTCTACTTCCCTTTCTAATATATTATTATGTGTTGCATTTTGTGTCTACTTGTGATCTTTTGAGCAACCCTGATTCATTGCACGATGTGTCCACCTATGCCTTCCTCTTACAGTGTTGCGGGGATGAGAAGGCCTTATCTGATGGAAAGCACATACATCATCATATGGTTCAAAATGGTTTTGCAAAGGACACGTACTTGCTTGGGCTTCTCATATAGATGTATGGCAAGTGTGGTACAATCCTCGGGGGGGTCACTCATGAATATATGTATATATAACGTGAGTTCAAAATAAGGGGTTTTTAAAACACCATTTTTATACATTTTTTACATACAGAAGGGTGTCATATAAAGGGATTACTTACAAATTGAATAGAAAAGGGTTTTGTTTTCAAGAAAAATTCACCGATTAGGATATTTATAAATAGGCCATGAAGGCACATTATATAGAGAATATATATATAGTGAACCCTCCGAGGTACAATCAAACATGCATTGGAGCTCTTTATGGATATGTTGGAATGGGCACCTTTCTCATGGAACTTTATCATCAGGGCATGTATGTAGTATGGGAAGCACCAAGTGTCTCTTCACTTGTTTGATCAGATGTTTCAGGAGGGAGCTTTGCAGGACAAATTCGTGTATGTGTGTGCTCTCTCTACATTTGATGGATAGGAAATTTATCCAAAGGAAAGAAAAAGTTATGAATAGCAAGTATGAGACAATCGACACTGGTATATGTATATGCACCGGCATAGTCAACATGTATGAAAAATGTGGGATCCTAAATGATGCAGAATGGGTTTTTGATGAGATGTATGAATGGGATGTGGTTGCTTGGAATGCAACATTGGCTGCTTACTCCCATCATGGTCAAGGCATTCATGCAATACAACTTCTTACTCAAATGCAACAATAATGAATACTTCCAAATAATGTAACACTAATTAGCAGCCTTGATGCATGCTTTAGCCTAGCTGATTTACAGGAAGGTAGGTGCATCCACATGCATGCTTTAAGTAATAATTGGTAATAAGATAAAGTATTAGGAAATGTTATATTAGATATGTATGGGAAATGTGGTTTCCTAATTGAGGCATGTGATATATTTAGAATGTAGTTTCTTGGATTTCTATGATTGCTTCATGTGCCAAGAATGGACACCGAGATCAAGCTTTCCAAATTTTCAGACAAATGCACGAGGAGGGAGTTCTTCCAAGAAAGGTTACTTTCACCGTAATTCTGTTTGCTTGTCATCAAACATGGTAAGTTTAAAAGTCATCGATTGCTGAGAATGTTTTTAATGGATTAAATAAGCATGACATAGACCTGTGGAATGCTATGCTTGCAATGTATGCTTCTCAATCTTTAGTTGTAAGGATAAATATAGTTATTGGTAGTTTCTTTGATTGTCTTGGAGGTGACCAAATCTCTAACAAAACCTTGCTATTGAGGAAGGGATCACCACAATGTCACAAAGACACTCCTTAGTGTACAATACAAACATTGTTCAGGCTTGTGATCAATGAACAGACGATTTCTGAGTTCAAGGCACGTGTTCTTTAGATTTGTTCCTTTCCTCACATTGTAGCTTGAACTTAACTTATCAAGAACAATGGTGGCAGAATTCTATGGATTCAAATTGTCCTACTGGAGACAAGGGTGTGTATTGGGAGACTACCTTTGTATGTGCCACAATGGGCCCTTCAATCAGGCTGAATGTAGTAGAGCTTCAAGATTACAAGTTCTCATGATTAGCTTGCAAGTGTAATTTTGTATCTAGCTACAAGCTCTCCGTTGGTCAGGTTGATGCCTTGGGGTCAAGCTCAGAGGCAGAAGATGAGATATTCCCATGTATAGATTTGGTGTTGAGGTCTTCAATGGAGTATAGACAATCAATATATTGGACAAACCACAACAGAGAACTCGCCACTTTGCCTTTCAAGACAAGGAGATGCACAAAGCACCCTACACAGTCGATCAATATATTGGACTGGGGGATCTCTAATTACACGGAAAAAACTTACATCCATTGATTCAATTTTTCATAAGCTACTCCTACGGGAGTATGGAAAATTGATGGATAAGACTATATATATGTGTTGTTCGTCAATCAAAATCAGGCAAATGTATATGCCTTATAGGAACTGAACATGGCCACTATTTTTCCGACCACCTTGGCTTATCTCTGCCTTTGCATTGCAAATAAAATGAAAAAGCAATGCTAGAAAAATGGGGAGTTCAAAGAGGGTATTGAAGAAGCGGAAGCAGTACCATAAGCTACTGCCTCATAGCTGGCATTACATGTGGGGATCAGGAAAGAAGCCATTGGTCCTCCAGGAAATATAAAGGGGACATTCCACATTGCAACCACATTAGTCCAGAGAATTCCTCCTCCAGCTCCTTCCATTCTTCCTGCTACACCTCCATCATCAATACCAGATGTCACTCCTGGCTATTGCTGAATATGAATGGAAGATCTTCTTGTAGTTGGGAAGAGTGGTATCCTTCCTGTCTCCTCATCCTGATGACAGCCCTTGACATGTTGTTACCTCTATATCTGGATGTCCTAAAGGCTTCAGTGCGCTGCTGGTATCTGCTTCTTTCTTTAGAAGAGAAACTTGTTGCCCTTCATGGTAATCCAACGAGCATGTTTACTCAGAGAGTGGCCATCTATGCTGTATCTGTGAGAGTGGAGAGCTGATCATGAGAGATGCAAGGACTGTGCCCGAGTAGAAAACCGTAGACTGATAATCACAGCAGTGCCAAATCAAGCCGATGTCAAAAAGCTCTAGGGTGCAGCAATAGGTCAGATATGCAGCAGGGTAGGTAAAGTAGAGGTCACAGGCCTGGAGCATGTACCATCTTATTTGCCATGGAGTCCTGATGGTGAAGCCATGGGAACTATCAGATGGATCAATAGGGTGATTTATTGGTGAAGTTACTAGATCTTTAGTTGTTAAGACAGAGTCTCACAACTAGACTTTTAATATACAGGGTTAAGTTAGAGTATTGCAAATAGCCTTTTAATGTACTGGATCTTTAAATGCTAAGACGGAGTCTCGCAACTAGCCTTTTAAGGTACTGGGTTCATCTAGTCATGTGTAAAGCAATCAAGGATCATCTAGTCATTTGCAAATCAACCAATTCAAATTTTTGCATCCAATGTCGATGGGAACTAATATGTTTCTACAACATCACCTTGATTTAAAAAATGCTGGAGGCTTTAAAAGATAGTCACAAAATCAAAACAACAGATTCCACATTCAAAATATGACTATAGTTCCATATAATGATACAAGTTATGAGATACAGTTACCTTGGAAAGGACTAGGACTAAGAACATTTGGACAACCATTAGGAGGATCTCAAAGGCTAGTTGGATCTAATGACCTTCATTTGCTTCAGTAGCAGTCAATGCAATCACAGCAGCTTCATGAGGTGCAATGGCAGCTTTTAGCTCAATAGCTTAAACAACAATTACAATATTACAAACAACAACAATTGCATCAAGAGTTCCCTGGTACCTTATATTTAGCTCTTTACAATAAAATAAAAGATGAAAACTCTTCTATGGTTATTTGTTTTGGCTTACAGGTAGGTAGGATTCAAGCAACAACATTTCAAGCATCTAATGGAAGGCAAAAGGAGGGAATTCCCTTTTTTTTCCTATGTAGGGAATGATTAAAAGTTCCTTGTGCTTAGTGCCACCATGCTGACCTCCCCACCATCATTATTGAAGTGGAGGGAGAAAGTGAAAGTAGAATTTGCTGTTTAAAGGGCCATAATAGGAGTTGCAGGCTGCAAGGGAAAAGTTGGCGGGAGAGCATTAACAGTGTTGAAGTGAAGACAAGAAGAGGAGGAGTAGGCTATTGGTTAGTTGGGCTGAAAGAGGCAACAGATCCGGTGTTGCAACAAAGGCGAGAAGAGGAGCATGTTATTGGTCTCAGTCATTTGCTGGGCTAAAAGAGGCGATAGATTTGGTGCCTTTCGAAAAATATTTTAGAAGGGTGGTGGGGGATTTTAAAAAAACCCTCCATGTGGCCTTGTTTTTGGGCCAAAAGCTATTTTGTCCTAGGCAACTTCTAGAAAACTATTCCCTTCTGGAAACCCTTGCTAGAACAGCTTCTTGGTGTGGAAGAAGCATATGCCATGCCCACATTCTGAGGAATCGAAGCAATTGAAGACAGGATGGAGCCCCAATCCTCCGATGGCACTTGCAACAAGTTTGATACCAGGGGGACAAGTCAAGCGACGGGGGAGGGGGAGGCAGCGGTGTGGATGAGGCGCCATGTGGTCCACCCTAATCATGCGCTGATTATTCATTTTCTATTGTGCGACATCTGTTTGAGCCTCCTCGAGGAAGGTGACAAAGCCGAAGCCCTTTGACATGTTTGTCTCGTAGTCCATGATGACATGGCAGTTAATAATCTTGCTGTGTGCTTGGAAGGCCTTGTGGAGGGACTCTTCATGAGTGTTGTATGTTAGGCTACTAACAAAGAGGCAGACATGGCTCGTATCTACACTAAGCTATATCCATGCCTGAGGGCTTGGCCTCGCATATTTTTATCCATCTCTTCTCTTGCATATTTTGATTCTCTTTCCTATCCTTGGTACCGTCATGTCAGTCTCAAACATCTCTATCAAAGCATATGTCATATGCAATAATTTACATCCATCAGATGTAGTCTTATCTTATCTAGAAAACTGTCCTACAGGACCACCCTGCAGAAAACTGCTCATATCTTTTGAACCATAACTTGGATCACTAAGCTTTAAAAATAAATAATGTAGCCCCGATTGTGACGTACAACTTTGCTGAAGATAATGGGGTCAAATTATGAAGTTTTCAGCCCCTAAAATTTTCTGCGCAACTTGCAACTATTCATTGTAACATGTTGTCCTGGCCAGATATCAACCTTCCCGACTTTGTATCTCCTGCATACAAACATGGGTATCAATCAAACTCTGTAGGACCCTTCCCACGATATCAAATCCCATTTTGGATTCATTGGTCACTATTAATCCTCTCCCAATTAAAACAGTTTTATACATCTTCAGTTTAGCTATGTCTGTCCACTACAGTTTCCAGTAGCCATATCACCCTCCGAGGTCAAACTATAATATTTCTGCTTTAAAAATATTATAAAACCTGACTTCCTACACACCACGTAAAACTTGTGCAAAGGTTATCTTCCGTATTGAGATTGTCAGCAGTTTAATCTGTAACCCGCAATGAGAGAAATCGAGACCTCCGCATTGGCAAACCGAGCCCGGGGGTTCAAACCCACATAACCGTGGGGAAACACCCTCTTGGGAGGGGGTTAAGTGGATAATGTTCAATTAATTGCAAAATTTTTTATGTTTTTCCCCCAGCCGATGCACGATTGGAGGAGAGGGAGTGTGGGGGGATGGCTTAGTGGAGTCGTGGGCTGCATGAGGAGGGGGGAAAAGCCATGCACTGGCCACGGGGGGAGCTTCTCTCCCCACCCCCTTAGCCTATAAAACCCCCCCCTTAGTGGGTGGAAGAGAAGGAGGAAGCTGAGGACACTGTGCTGCGTGGAGAGAGAGGAGGAAGGAGAGAACACCGTGTTGGAGAAGCCGCCGCTGTGGAAGCCAATCGCCGAGGGACGCCGCCACCTACAGCGCTGATAGCTGCCGCCATAAATATCCTCCCTCATGCCATCATCCCTCTTCCATGTCATTTCCTTATTACCCCCTCCCTCTTCCACATGGATCTCTCCACAACTAAAAGCTTCTTAGAAGCTTCTAAGGGGGCTTCTATAAGCCCCTTTCACACAAGCCACCTATAAAGTCCATTCCCACTAGCCACCCCTGTTAGAAGAGGAGAGAGAGACAGGGTTGAGCAATGTCTGAACCATTCAGGTTCCACACTCTTCTTCTCATTATTCCATCATAGAGTAAAAACACACATACAAGAGTAACATAGAGTAAGTGACATGCTGACTAGACAGACTAACCATAGTCAGGTCACCGACTAGCTAACCGACTTATTTAATGTAGTCACATGCAGGAGACAGCTGTACGCTAGCTGTCATGTCGGTAGTACATAAAGACAGTCACACACTACACGGGGAGCTTGACTTCTAACACTCCCCCTCAAGCTCAAGACAGCATCTGCACACCAAGTAGCTATCTAAAACCACAAAACTTATCTTTACCCAGAGACTTGGTAAAGATATGTGCTACCTGCTCATCAGTCCTCACATGCATAAGATCAACCTTTCCTGCAAGGACCATCTCACGAATAAAGTGGTAGTGTACCTCTATGTGTTTTGTCCTGGCATGGTAAACTGGATTCATGGCCAGGAGTACACTACTCAGATTATCACATAACAGTTTCACTGGAGCATCAACCTGAATGTCCAAGTCAGTCATAAGCTTGAGCAGCCAAGCAATCTCACATGCTGCCAATGCAGCTCCCCTGTACTCTACCTCAGTACTAGATAAAGCAACCGTAGGCTGCTTCTTGCTGCTCCAACTGATCATGCTGATACCAAAGCCAAAGGCATAGCCACTCGTAGATCGTCTGTCAGTTGAGCATCCTGCCCAATCTGCATATGTGTATCCAATCAATGTCAAGGGCTTATCTCTGACATAGAACAACCCATAGTCTACAGTGGACTTAACATACCTCATGATGCGTCTAACTGCATCCAAGTGTGGCTTTCTCGGCTTTTGCATAAACTGGCTTATTAGCCCTACTGCATAGCTCAAGTCAGGCCTAGTGATGGTCAAGTAAATCAGACTGCCGACCATCTGCCTGTACATAGTCACATCTTCTACTTCAGCCCCAGTGTTCATGTCTAGCTTTACGTTCTGGTCCAGAGGTGTATCCAGTGGTTTGCATTCAGCCATGCCATACTTCTTAAGCATTTCCATGGCATAGTGCTTCTGCATCAGCCATAAGCCATTTTCAGCTGATACAACCTCAATACCCAAGAAATACTTCAGATCTCCCAGATCTTTCATGTCAAATTCAGATTTCAGCATCTTCATAGCATGCTGAATTCCCATGTCATCATCTCTAGTGATTATCAGGTCATCAACATTTATGACCAGTACTACCAAGCCACTGTCAGTCTTCTTTGTAAACAGGCTGCGATCAGCCCTGCCAACAACAAATCCAAGACTCTGCAAGTAACTGTTGATTCTAGCATGCCAGGCTCTCAGAGCCTGCTTCAGCCCATACAGTGCCTTTTTCAGCCTGCACACATAATGCTGAAAATCAGGGTGCTCATACCCTTCCGGCTGAACCATGTATACATCCTCTGCTAAATCACCGTTCAGGAATGCATTCTTAACATCCATCTGCTGCAATTTCCAGCCTTTTGCAGCAGCCAAGGCAATAACAGTTCGTATGGTTGCCATTTTTGCAACCGGGCTGAATGTTTCATCATAATCCAAGCCATACTGCTGAGCATATCCTTTAGCGACGAGCCTTGCTTTGTACCTTTCCACACTGCCATCAGCCTTACATTTGATTTTATAAACCTATTTGCAGCCAATAGGCTTTTTCCCTTCAGGCAGTGGTACCAAATCCCAAGTCTGATTTTCAGCCAAGGCTTTCATCTCTTCATCCATAGCCATGCACCAATTTTCATCCTTTGCTGCTTCGGCATAAGTACCTGGTTCTTTGATCTCCATCACTTTTGTCATGTATGCATAATGCTTTGCAGAATAACCAGAGTACGTCAACCTGTCAACACGGTATCTGACCCTCTGCGATCGTCTAAGCTGTGGTGTACTACTTGATTCACCTCTCTCATGAGGCGGAATGTACCTATTCTGCCTTGTGCCAGGTGTATAGACAGTCGGAATACCAAGTTCGCTGTCTAAAGTATCACTAGACTCATAGCCCGAAGTCATTCTGCTAGGTGTCATCATACCACATGCATCCTCAATAACTTTCTCTTTTCCTTTGCTGTCCAAGACATCATGTCTCCCCCTCACTGACATACCCGTGTCAGTGGACGGTGAGCTCCTCAATCTCCCTGTCCATGGAGATACTATCTGACTGATAGGTCCTGTCATAGCAGTGCTCTGCTACAAATCAACTGTAGAGACATGAGTGGAAGGCATATCAAATGGCACTGCAACTAGTGATACATACCAAGAACCCATCTCATCAAAGATAACATCCCTGCTTACCAAAGTCTCCCTGGTAGAGGGATCATAGCATTTGTATGCCTTTTTCTCCTGTGAATATCCAATGAAAACACACTTATGTGCTTTGGGATCCAACTTCTTCCTTTTCTCATCTGGAATATGCACATAAGCAAGACAGCCAAAGACCTTCATGTGTCGTACATCCGGCTTATAGCCATAGAGCCTCTCAAATGGTGTCATGTCATGAATGCCTGCAGTGGGAGTCCTGTTGAGAATATATGCGGCTGTCACAACAGCCTCTGCCCAATAGTAAAGCGGCATATGCTTCTCATTCATCATGGCCCTAGCAGCTTCCATCAGAACCCTGTTCTTCCTTTCAGCTACTCCGTTTTGCTGCGGAGTGTAGCTGTAGGTTAGCTGCCTACGAATGCCATTTTCAGCCAAAAAATCAGCAAATTCATTGGAGACATACTCCCCACCGCTATTAGATCTCAAGCAAGAGATGTAACACTCAAATTTCTTCTCAACCTGTGCTTTAAATTTCTGAAAAACAGCAAAGACCTCATCTTTTGTTTTCAATATGTAAAGCCAGATATATCGACTGTAGTCATCAATGAAAGATACATAGTATCTGGAACCCCCCATAGATGCATTATGAGCTGGTCCCCAAACATCAGAGTGCACTAAGTGCAGTGGTCGTGTACTCTTCTTACATGCCTGACAAACGGCAATCGTGACTGCTTACCAAACTGGCAAGCCTCGCATACATGACCAATTTCTGAATATTGGAATCTAGGTAACCCTGTTACCAGCTGCTTCTTCTACATGGTTTGCAGCCTCTGAAAATTGACATGCCCCACTCTCTTGTGCCAAATCTCTAAGTCCCTGATAGTGCCAGAACCTTGGGCAAACATGGCGGAGTTCAACTCTGGCAGTGTAGCATCAAGAGTGAACATTCTTCCATTTCTGTGGCCTTTCGCGATCAACTTGCATCCATTGCCAAACTCTTCAATAAAGCAGCCATGCTTATTGAAGTGAACCTGCAAGTTCTGCTCTGTCATCTGGCCCACAGACAATAGGTTCTTCGTAATCGAAGGGACATGCAAAACATCATGAAGATTCTTCTTCCTGCCAGCATGTACAACTAGAGGCACTTTGCCTTTATGCTCAATGCTATGCTGCGTGTCATCACCTGTGCATACATAGCCATGCTTTTCAGCCACCATATCCGTGAACCAATCACCATGAGGGGTCATGTGATGCGACGCCCCCGAGTCAATGTACCACACTGCATCATCAGATGATTTTTCAGCAGCCTTATCTTTGACATACTGCATGGCAAACAGTCTATCACCAGAGTCATCTGCCTGACTGGACGTAGCATAATGTCCATGCTGCTTGCCCTTTTGATTTCCCTGCTTCTTCCAGCAATCCTTTGCAATATGCCCATACTTTCCGCAGTAGTGACAATCATTATCTTTATTTGGATTGTCTGACTGACGCTGCTGCTGCCATGAGCCTCTGCCACGGGAGTTAGATCTCCCCCTGCCTTGAAAGTTGCCACTACCTCTTGCATTTGATGACTGCTGATTGCTATTACTATAGGATGCATGTTGCTGGCCTCCTCGGCCAGATCCATAGCCTCTACCACGGCTACCACAACCACGCTGATTCGAATAAAAAACTGCATCCTTATTCTTTGAGCTGCTTGACCCTATAGATAAGCCAAGCTTCACTTCTTCATGAATCAATAATGCAACCAGCTTATTAAAATCAGGCATCTCAGCCCGCACAGATACTGAAGTGTCAAAAGACTTGTACTCCGGACCCAAGCCATTTAAGGTCATTGCAACCATATCCTCATCTTCTACCTGTGAGCCAACAGATGCCAGCTGATCGGCTATGGTCTTAACCTCTGTGACATAATCTTGTATGGATCTATTCTTCCTCTCCATGTTATTGAATTTCTGCTTCAGTTGTATCTTCCTTGCACTTGTAGTTGTGCCATATTATTTGACCAATATACTCCATGCATCTACTGGGGATTTACAATTCATGATCTACATCACCATAGCATCCGAGATACATAATGACAGCCAATGTAAGACTCTGCGAGCTCTTTCCGTCCAAGCTCGATGCGCTCATCTTTGATCAGTTGTAGGATTTCTATCTGGAACTTCAAGTTCAGCCTCAACACCTGTCACTAAGTCCCAGTATCCTTTGCCTATCAGAAAGTTCTCCATGCGGAACTTCCATATTGCATAATTGTTGCTATCCAGCTTTTCTCCCACAATCTGGGTTACATTATCAGTTCTATCAGCATTTGCCATGTTGTAGACCTTGCCTGACTACCTGCAAACCAAGATCTTCTTAACAATTCAACTTCAGCCCGGAATTGTTTATGACAGTTTTCTGCAATTAATTGCAAAAAAAAACCAGTAAATTTCAGTCAAATATCAGCCCAAACAAAGTCACAGTCGGTTGATCCAACTCATAAAGACAACTGCCAATACATATGCCTGATGTTCGGTTCAGATTTAACTCCTGCAGATCCACTGCCAGGGTCCAAAAGCATGCAGTCCAAACCTGTAAACTGCAATTACAGCAGCCTTTCCAAAGTCAAACTCCACCTGGATACATGTAATGCATGTTCCAAAGCTGCTTAGTTGATTGTTGGTACATATGCCACTTCAGACATAAGAATAGAGACATCAACCAGTGTATTCTTAACAAGTGCCAATGCCAATAGTTTATGTAAAGATTGCAGACAATAAACTAGCATAACCTGCTTCAACTAGCTCAAAAAAGTCCTTAAGTCAGACCATACATTTGCTTCAGTATGTCACCGTCAGTACATGACTATGTAGTGACAATACCCTGTCTACATCTGACAAATAAGTCAAACAAAATGTCTGCAATTTATATTCATCCCAAGAGACAAGATTTCTTTTATTTCAGCTGCAAACTTTCAGTATTCAGTGGCATTTGATGCTCCTCTCAACCCCCAAGACAAATCTAACATGCATATGACAGCATATATGTCTTTCAGATGTCTGCATCTGTCACTCTATGCTTCAGTAGAAAGCAAAATGCTTACTGCCCACAATCCAAGACAGTTTTCAGCCACAAAAGAAGCTTCTGATCTGTGTATTTCAGCCACCAAACTCAGCTTGCAATTGATCAAGACAAGTACATGTAGTCTCCAGCATGTACCTATACTTCACAGGTGCTTCTGGGCATACCCTAGAGCTTCCAGTGCTCTTCAAAGTGTTGTAGACTCCATGTATGCTGTGTATACAGCAGTGCAAACAATTTACACAGTTCTGCCCACTCTATTTCAGCTCATATCAGAGCTCAACCACAAGTAGTTACTCCATGTACTTCACAAAGACCTTTTACAGTAGACATACATGCTTCTCATGACCCATTTATGGTGACCATTGATTGCAATAGACAGTGCAGGCCTTCAGCCCAACCAGGCACAATCATGCTGGTTGCAGACCCCTGTTTTCTGTTCCTGCTGATGAAGATGATGATGGTGATGTTGATGCCACACCCAAATGCACTCTAAACAGCCTCCTCAAGGCTCTCAAGAAGCCACAAGCTCTGATCTTGACCTTGGAGTGTGTAATGAACAAATGCCTACCTGCAGTCCACAATGGTAGCCTGTCTGCACAAAGGAAAAATGAGTCTTCACTTCCTGGAAGTAGATCTTCACTTTCTCCAGCTCTCAGAGATCCACCAAGTCCTGCTCTGATACCATGTTAGAAGAGGAGAGAGCGACAGGGTTGAGCAATGTCTGAACCATTCAGGTTCCACACTCTTCTTCTCATTATTCCATCATAGAGTAAAAACACACATACAAGAGTAACATAGAGTAAGTGACATGCTGACTAGACAAACTAACCATAGTCAGGTCACCGACTAGCTAACTAACTTATTTAATGTAGTCACATGCAGGAGACAGCTGTACACTAGCCATCATGTCGGTAGTACATAAAGACAGTCACACACTACACGGGGAGCTTGACTTCTAACAACCCCAGGGTTTTGAGGAAACCCATTTTGGTGGAAGATTTCCTGCGCGCGGGGGAGGGAAAAGTCCTAGCGTCTTTAAGCCCTACTTTCGCGTGGCCACCCAGGTTTTAAAGAGGCTCGCAAAACACCATTTCCACGAGCCTTCTCGTGAAGCTCCATTTCCGCAAACTTCCTTGTAAAAGCCCCATTTTCCCAAGCAAAGCTCCAAATCCCATACACCCAAATCCCATAAGCCCAAGTCTCACAAGACCGGCCTTTTAAAGATCCGAAGTTCCATGAAGGTATCTCTTGCGTATGAGGGAGAAGGGCAAGATCTTAAGGCTGCATACCAAGGCGAGTAAATTCACCGATCGCGAGTAAAAACCTATCTCCTCGAGCCCACAAGTCTAGGTTTTTACTAATTTTGATTCAACGCAAAAGTACTGCATTATTCACGATAACTTCATGGATTAGGAAGCACCTATGTATGCTCAAAATCACCTACTAGTCAAGTTAAATACAACTAGAAATAAATCGACTATTTGAACATTTACTAGAATTAGCTCATGATATGAAATCGATCATTGGTATTTTCAATGTGATGAATGAAAAAATGTAAGTTATCTATGCATCTTACAACCTTATTAGTAGTTGCCTTTCGTGCATTTCAAAGTGACGAGCCTAGAACAACTGTTGCTTATCATTATAAGGTTGAATTGTTAAGTGCACCTTTGACCAAACATGGAAAGATTAATCGCATGTCCCATTTTTAGACAAATCTTCATTGTGATGATTCATTAGGGAAAGTAATTAACCCCCCGTAGGAAATACAAGAGCGTGGAAATGATTCTAAGAATTTGCGTGTGGCATATGATTGTAAATTGGAATAGGTTAACTCTAGTTTTTTTGGCATGAATTACACTACGTTGTAGTTAGGAAAGGAGTGCATGTTGCAATTTCATGGTACGGAAAATTTCATTCATCAAGTGTTGTATTTAGGGAAAGGCTACATGATTCATTAAAGCATGAAATCTTAAAAGCTTTGTGGGCATGATCCTTGAATGTAAGACCTAGTAGGTTCAATGGAAGTTATTCTGAAATTTATTGCAATTTGTTTCTAACAAGAAAAGTTAGGGTTATTGCAAATTTAACGATACATAGAAGCAATGAATCACGTGATTAGATGAATTATGACATGTTGCAACTAGTTTTCTCCTTTAGATCAAGTTAACATCTCTAGGAATGGTTCGTCCTTGTTGCAAGACAAGTAGAATGAATTATCTAAATCACCTAACCCACAAGGGATTTGCATAGGATGGTTCAATCGATACGATAAATACCCCAAGTGCTAACTAGGGTTTAGCACATTAAGGACTCGGCCTAGTTTCACACTTGTTGCCAAATCGAAACCCTCATACCCAAAGGTCCAACACGCATTCGTGGAATGTAGGGACAAGAGGACGATCACGCAAGTAACGATCTAGGGTTCCTACCCTAAGGATCATTCATTCAAATGTTAAAACTCGGTTTGTGTTTGGAATCCCTAGGACCGATCGTTGTCGGCCTAGTGCAATTAGGATTGGATTGGGTAAGAAGACACCCTAAACCCTGCTTCTTGTCTAATCATAATTCCTTGACCATAAAACACCATTCAATAGGTGAAATGATTCCTTGGAATAGATGCGACACTTGTGCAACAAATTGCAACGTCGCATGGTCTCGTGGTTTGACCACAAGAGAGTTTTGCCATTCCTTGGAATGAGGTTGGCAGGTTCTTGTGCAAGTTTTACTTGCAAGAGGATGAGTAGTCATCCTGTTATATCACCTTTCTTGGGGATCTTGCCAAGTTGCAATTGATTCCAAATCGAATGCTGGATGCATTTGGAGAGAAGGATTCACTCCTTAGCAGTTGGCCAAATAAACGACAATTGGAAATGATTGTGCTTGTAACAGTTTAGGAGCACTGTTTACATTATTTGCTCAAGGAACTAAAGGATGGAAAGATATTTAATGCTTTAGGTTGAAAGCCTGAAGGGAGAGGCATCTTCAGTTACCCCCAACTGTCTGTCTGACCCTAACGAAGGGGGTTGTTAGCCGCGCTGGGAACGTGAACCAAACCCGCCACGTGAGGTCTCTCCATTGAGCACTACTTGGAGTAGGAGGACACTTGGGTGCCAGGGGGCTCTGGCCGTAAATCCCTTGCCTTTCGGGCCCTGCACAAGAGGCCAACGTGACTTGAGATTGGATCTTGAGACCCGCATACTAGTCTACGAGCAGAATCTTGGATTAGTAATCCATGTGGATTGCTGGCTAGCCTTCGGGAAGATTACGGATTGCCTTCGGGCGGATTATGGATTAGCCTGCAGGCTGGACTTTATGGATGTATTCCAAAGATAAATAAGATAATCTATTGTAAAGGAACTTGTTTGACACTGCTTTTCTATGTCAAGTGCTAAGATTACGTGAAGGAACCAATGTTTAACGTGCTAATTAATTAAGCTACTTGCTGCATGTCCAACTAAATGTGGTAGGTAATTAGACAACTAAAACAACCTTGAGGAAAGTGCGTGGATGTGGCCATGGGTCCGTCCTACGGATGGGTGGTCCCAGTTGGTCGGGAACTTTTCTCAATGGAGATCTTCTCAAAGGAAATGAGCAACAAGGGTGTTGACCTAGATTTTAGGTTACTAGAATCTCGATTTATGCTGTTTTAGGGGAACGGAATGGGACTATGCCTTATGGGTAGAGAGGTTGAGCCTTGAATCCCTCTCGTTTCCCATTCTCCTTGAACCAAGTGCAGCATGAATTTGCTTCGTCTCTGGCGTTTCTGCGTAAAGTAGTTCGCTTGGGGTTTGATGCTAGTTGTCATTTAGGAAAATGACCATTAGGGGAAACCTTGGTCCTAAGTGGGAATGGTCGCAATACTTTCGCTACATCACAGACACGGGAAGTCCTAGATCGCAAACCCCGTAACATTCCATGGGAGTGCCGGGTGGAGCTTTCTAGACTCTCTTTTTGATGGACTGCTAAGACGTGTCCTGAAAGGGAACAGGTGGACACGTTACACAAACATCCACTACATAGTTGACCAATAAGGCATAAATACATGCAAGACATCCCCTTTGGTTTTAAATAACTTGTATATCGCATAGAATATGCCAAGATCAAAGATCCATGTCATTAACCTACTTAATCTGTTTAGGTCACCTTTCTTTGCATCCTGAACAATGGTATCCTTTGTAACCTGCATCAATGTCTCTCTTGTATTTTTTATTATCTGTTTACCCTTAACATTATCCACATTCTGTTTCTTAGTATCATTCATTCCTTCGAACTTTGTAGCATCTACATCTTCAGTCTTCATATCTGCATCATCAAACTCTATAACATCCACATCCACAGACTCTACGTCATATACGAGCTCTTTTTTCATCTTGAATCTCTATATCATCTGCAAGCTCTTCCATAGATTCCTCTGCATCATCAAGTTTTTCTACATCCTGCATGTCATGTGCTCCATCTACTAATATTGCATCTGTAACTACCATTAATGCATCTGTATTGTTAAGCAAAAGTCGAAATCTCTATATCTTTGGTATTCTCTTGTAATGCCTTTAGTGATGTTGGTATCTTGCCTCTATTGTCTGACCGTTCATTGAGCTATGCTTTTGAGGCCCTACATGTTCTTGACTTGGGCTTCTCTTTTTTCTCAATTCATGGTCTTCCTAGTCTCGGGACTCATATCGTCTACATCGAGCTAGGTGTCTTTGTTGTGGATTCTTCTATAGGAGATACTTTTATGTTAGGTTGGTAGGAGAGGGGCTACAGGACCTCATGTCAATCTCAAATGTCTCTATCAAAGCATATGCTACGTGCAATACCTTACATCCATTAGATTCAGTCTGATTCTGTCCAAAAAATTGTCCTATAGGACCACCCTACAAAAAGCTGCTCATATATTTTGAACCATAGCTCAGATTGCCAAGATTTAAAAAGAAAAAATGTAGCCCTAGTCGTGATCTACAACTTATCTGAAGATACTTTGACCAAATTTTGAAGCTAAAATTTTCTGTGCAGCCTGCAAATGTTCATTACAGCATGTAGTCCTAGCTAGACATCGACCTTCGTGACTCTGTATCTCTTGCATACAAACTCAGATGTTAACCAAACTTTGTAGGACCCTTCCCAAGGTATAAAAGCTCATTTTGGATGTGCCGGTCACCATTAATCCTCTCCCAATAGAAATAGTTTTAGACATCTTCAGTTCAGCCCTGCCTGTCTATCGTAGTCTCCTACTTGGTCAAACATCCATTGGATAGTTGACCAAGAAGACACACATACATGCAAGGCATCCCCTTTGGCTTTAAATAGCTTGTATATCACATGGAATATGCCAAGATCAAATATCCACATCATTAACCTATGGTCGATTACATTAGACACAAATATGGATTGAAGTGTGCTTCCATACACCCCGTCTCCCAAAGGGGGTTGGTTCATTGGATGCTACACATCCTTAATCTAGGCCTATTAGGTTTTGGAGAACTCGCTAGTTGGGCAAAGAGGGTTTAGAAGGAGGGTGGATGACCTTAGCTATAGCCTACTGATTGATTGGCCTCATCGCGTTGCAGTCCCTTTTTGTTTTGTAATCCACAATCAGCCCCTTTAGTAACCCTAAGATCTGTCATTGTCATTAACGACTTCTTTCCCTATAGAACCCATCAAATTGTATCTAATAACATTAGGCAAGTCTTGTAGATTTTGGTGCCAGCAACAACTGAAGCAGTTTACATATCAATCAGTATTGTGAATTTTTTGATTTGTTTGGTGGCTAGACAAACTAGTACATTTGTTAATTCTGTTAAGGTAGTGTACATGTATCAGACCTTGAACTCTTAGCGTGGCCAGTTCTAGACCTTTTTTTGATTGAATAATGGTTCCATTTGTCCTCTTCAAAGAACTTTGGACTATATCTTTACACATGTTATTTCCATAGAACCCTTTTGTTTCAATTGTATATACATCATCTATAATCCTACAAATAGGAGTTTTCTCTAATAGTCCACCTGTGAGGCAGAGAATCATGGCTTAGACAAGAGAGAGGATGTTGCATGCCTCTAGTGTTAGAAATCAAGCTCACCGTCAGTGTGTCTTCATCTATGACCGACATCTATGACAACTAGTGTGTATAGCTGTCTACATGTGACTACATTAAATAAGTAGGGTTAGTAGTCAGTCAGTGACCTGACTAGAGTTAGTCAGTCTAGTCTACATTTACACTAGGTCACTTTATCTTGTAGTGTGTGTGTGCTTTTCAGTTTAGTGTGTGGAAATGAAGGAATGAGCTTGAGAGCCTGAAGGCTCATCGATATGGAGTCTTTCCCTTTCTCTCTCTCTACTCTTTGAACATGGTATCAGAGCCTCATCCATGAGGCTGTGGGAGAATGAGCATGACAACTTGCAGTGCAAAGGAGATGGAAGTAAGGAATGAGGAAGAAGCTGGACACTTGCAAATGATGCCATAGTCAAAGGAAGGAATCAGTGTGGACTGCCTCCTGAAAATCAGCGTGGACTGCCTCCTGAAAATCAGCGTGGACTACCTCCTGAAAATCAGCAACCTGTGCTTGAAAATCTGCGCCTGCTGATCTGAGTGGATAGCAACCTGTGTCTGAAAATCTGCGCCTGCTGATCTGAGTGGACAGCAACCTGTGCCTGAAAATCTGCGCCCCCTGGTCTGAAAATCTGCACCTGCTGATCTGAGTGGACACCAACCTATCAATCTTCAGTGGGGCACCTGGACAAGGTTCATAGAGCATGTATGCTCACTATTGAAGATATTTGAAGTGTGCAAGGAGTAAATGCTTGTGTGGGAGCTCTGTTATGAGCTGGAGTGACAGACACAGACCTGTAATCATTTCTGAACTACTGTAAACATGAATGGACAGTATGCATTCAGTCATTACTGACACACAGGAGCCTTGTACTACACTCAGAAGGCATCTTTGGAGCACAAGAATGTGTCAAAGCATGTATACATTGGATCAAATGTCTTGGAGCTGAGATCTTTTGCTCAGAATACTCAGATCTGAAAATCAATGACAGGTTGAAAACTGTCATACATAGTCAATGACAAGTACTGTGCATTACTGAAGCAATAAGGTCATCTTGGGGGTTCCATCATCTATATGAACTGGCCTATACATGCTGAAAGCATGGAGAATTGAAGCAAGCAATGAGCATCATTGAAAACTAAATTTTGAAGCTGAAATAAATGCAGTTACATTGTCCTGGTTAATTACAAACAGCTCATGAGGTTTATGCCATTGGTCAATGAAGACAGGTTGTCTATGCCTACTCAGATGCTCATGTATTGAACTTGCCACTACAAAGTAAATGTATGACATGGTCAAAAGACATTTTGGAGCTGCTTGGAGCTTCGTATGCTGAATTATGGTTGACTGCAACTTGAAACTGAATTTGTTGACACTTGTATGTGCTGGTTATGCACTGTTCTGTGCCCTTATGATCATGTCTTGACTGCCAAATGTACTAGCAGCTACTTGGGAGATTTTGGAACATGTATGACATGATTACTACTCAGTTTTGGACTTGAAATTGCTGCTGGTTACTCATAGTTTACAGTTTTCAGACTGCATGTATGTACCCTGGCAGTGAGGTTACATAAGCTTAAGCTGAAGCAAACACATAGCTTATGTATTGACAGTTATATCTACAGTTGAGACCACTTGTTTGAGGGTTGTTCTGGGGTGTCAGTGGGCTGAAATACCCTGGTTTTTTTCTGCAATTTAGTACAAAAAACTATCATAAACTGTTACGGACTGAACTTAGTCAGTCATACTTATTGGACTGTAGGGAGTCAGGCACTTGATAGACAGTCTATTGCATCATGGCTAATGCACATGGGACTGACAATATCACTCAGATAGTTGGAGAGAAGTTGGATAATAAGAACTTTACATTATGGAAATTCAGAATGAAAAACTTTCTGGTTGGCAGAGGTTATTGGGATTTATGTACAGGAGATGAAGTTGCTCCTGAGTTGCCTGCACACAATCCAACAAATGAACAGAAAAGAGCCTACAGGCTATGGAATGAAAGAGCATGCAAGGTGCTGCATTGGTTTTCCTTATGTATATTTGATGCTATGGTAATTCAAATCACTGGATGTGAGACTCTGAAGGATGCTTGGGACATACTGATGAAAAATTATGGAACCATGACACATGCAAGAAAGATCCAGTTGAAACAGCAGTTCAACAACATGTCTAGGAATGGCAAGAGCATCCAGACGTATACCACGGAGATTAAGACCATAGCTGATCAACTTGCTACTATTGGCTCAAGTGTATCAGAAGATGATATGATTGCTGTTGCTTTGAATGGCTTAGGCAAAGAGTACAAAGCTTTTGACACTTCCATTTCTGTCAGAGAAGAGCCCCCTAGCTGGGAAGAGCTAGTTGCTTTGTTGCTGCATGAGGAAGTCAAACTTGGTTTGAATATAGGTTCTAGTGCATCTCAGAGTAGAGACACTATGTTGTACTCTAGCCAGCGTGGCAGAGGATCTAGAGGTCGTGGTTCATTTCGAGGTCATGGTGACACTCGTAATACTTATGGATAGCAGGAGCAGCAGAGTAATTGGCATGGTGCAAATACACAAGGCCAGCGTGGATCTGGTGGGTTTAGAGGCAGGGGGAGATCACCCCGAGGTAGAGGTGGTGGTTCTGGTTCATGGCAGTCGTCTGATCAGTCCAACAGGGACAAGGACTGCCATTATTGTGGCCGGTATGGGCATATTGCAAAGGATTGTTACAAGAAGCAAGGAGATATGAAGGCAAAGGGCAGACAGCATGGGCACTATGCATCTTCCAGTGGTGCTCATGATGAGTCAGTTGATAGACTCTTTGCCATGCAACATGTATCTAAAAATGCATCGAGACATGATAGAGATGATAGATGGTACATTGACTCTGGAGCGTCAAACCACATGACCCCGCATGGAGAGTGGTTTGATGAGATGGTTGCAGGTACACATGGTCATGTATGTACTGAGGATGATACCCAACATGACATAAAGCATAAAGGGATTGTTCCATTGATGATGCCTGATGGCAAGAAGAAAGGCCTGCATGATGCCTTACATGTACCGACCATAACAAAGAATTTGTTGTCTGTGGGTCAAATGGCAGAACAAAATCTGCAAGTGAGGTTTAACAAGGATGGATGTTTCATTGAGGAGTATGGAAATGGCTACAAGCTAATTGCCAAGGGCAGAAGGGATGGCAGGATGTTTACTTTGGAAGCGACCATTCCTGAACTTAAAGCAGCTATGTTTGCTCATGATGAGAGTGCCATCAGAGATGTAGAGATCTGGCACAAGAGAATCGGACATGTCAATGTACAAAAGCTGAAATCTATGCAGCAGAAAGAAGTAGTACTTGGATTACCTAAATTCAAGTATAATGATTTTGGTCATGTATGCCCTGCATGATGTTAGTTTGGGAAGCAGGCACGGTTTCCTTTCATGAGACATGTAAAAATGTAACGTGTCCACTAGAATCATCCAAGACACGTCTTAGCAGTCCATCGGAAAGGATGTCTAGAAAACTCCACCCGGCACTCCTACGGAATGTTACGGGTTTTGCAATCTAGGTCTTTCCGTGTCTGCCTCGTAGTGGAAGTATCCTGGCTGTTCCCACTTAGGATCGACCGAAATTTGGGTTTTCCTGTTTGGTCATTAACTAGCAGCAACTAGCGTCAGACCCGAGCGAACTACTTTACGCAGAAACGCCAGGTCCGAAGCGGATTCACGCTGCACTTGGTTCAAGGAGAATGGGAAACGAGAGGGATGCAATGCTCAACCTCTCTGCCATAAGGCATAGTCCCATTCCGTTCCCCTAAAACAGCGTAAATTCGGGTAGGATGTAACTCTAGGTCATCGTTCTCATTATTAGCTTTGATGATGATGATGATCCCGCTGTTCGTCGAGTTATTTTGAGAAAAGTTCCCGGCTAACCGGGATCACCCATCCATAGGACGGACCCATGGTCCATCCTCCACACTTCCCTCGGTTTGTTTTAGTTATGTAATTACCTAACACATTGATTTGACATATAACAAACAGCTTCTTTGATTAACCCTATTTAGCACTGGTTCCTTCACGTAATCTTATCACGTGACATAAAAAAAACAATGTCAAACAACTTCTTTATTATCATTTTATCCTTTTATCTTTGAAATAAAAGGAGTTCCGCCCGTAGGCTTGTTCATAATCCGCCCGAAGGCTATCCAGTAATCCACCAGGGATCACTATTCCAAGCTTCTACCCGTAGACTAGTATGCGGGCCTCCAGATCCAATCCCGAGTCACGTTAGCCTCTTGTGCAGGACCCGGAAGGCGAGGGATTTACGGCCAGAGCCCCCCCTGGCACCCAAGCATCCTCCTGCTCCAAGTAGAGCTCAACGGAAAGACCTCACGCGGCGGGTTCGGTCCACGTTCCCGGCGCGGTCAACAACCCCCTTGGTTAGGGTCAGGCAGGCAGTCGGGGGTAACTGAGCTGCCACTCCCTTCAGGCCTTCAACCTGAAGCATTTATATATCTTTCATCCTTTAGTTCCTTGAACAAACAATGCAAACAGTGCTTTCTAAACTGTTACAAGCACAATCAATTCCAGTGGTCGTTTAGCTGGCAAACTGTTAAGGAGTGACTCCTTCTCTCCGAATGCATCCCGCATTCGATCCGGAATCAATTGCAACTTGGCAAGATTCCTATCGTCCTTGGGTTAGGGTCATACCCTGTTAACCCAACTTAACCAATACCTTAGGTTTTATTAGTAGTAATCCCGGCGACCATGTCGCTTTAATTTATTGACTAATCATTTGCGTCCAAGCAATTACCTAACTTCCCTTAACTTGGAAAATTTTTCCCTAATGAGAGCGATGTAACAGGATGACTACCCATCCCCTTGCAAGTTAAACTTGCGCAAGAACCTGCCAACCTCATTCCAAGGAATGGCAAAACTTTCTTGCGATCAAACCACAAGGCTATGCGACGTTGCAACTTGTTGCATAAGTGTCGCCTCCATTCCAAGAGATCATTTCACCTATTGAATGGCATTTTCTGGTCACGGAATTATCTTCAGACGAGAAGCAGGGTTTAGGGTGTCTTTTGACCCATCCCATCCCTAATTTCACTAGATCGACAACGTTTAGTCCTAGTGTTCCAACTCAATTCGAGTTTCATCATTTTGAACGATTGGTCCTTAAGGTAGGAACCCTAGATTATTGTTTGCATGAGCATCCAATTAACTCAACATTTTGGGAATGTGGTTAGGACTATTGGGCATGAAGGTTTCGACTTAGCGACAATTGGAAAACTTGACCGAATCCTTAACGTGCTAATCCCTAGATAGTGTTTGGGGTATCTATCGTATTGACTGAACCATGCCCATACGAATCCTTTGCAGCTAGGTGATTTGGGTAATTCAATATGCTTGTCTCGCGACAAGGATGAATCCTTCCCTAGAGATAATAAACTAGATCTAAAGCAGAAAAAAATGGTTTCGACTACCACAATACATGTAAACATGCGACTCACTCTATCTTTTATTGGTAAAGTAAAAATACATGATAAGCTGGATACCAACTTTATTAGGACCTACTAGGACTTACTTCAAATAATCATGTCTACTACCTTGTTATCTACACTTTAGAACCTCATGCTTTGTTTAAATCCTGCAACCTTTCCCAAATGCAACACTTGATGAATGAATTTTATGCACGATGAAAGTGCAACATGCAACCCTCTCATAACTACAACGTAGTTAAATGAGGTTATTGTAGAGTTAGTGTTGGTATATTCTTTCTTGCAAGCACATGCCACATGCCAATCCCTAGATTCATTTTTGATACACCACCATTACTTTTCGGATAACCTCCTACGGGTGTTAACAACTTTTCCCCATGAACCATTACAATAAAGATTTTTCCTAAATTGCGACATAAGCTTATTCTTTCCATGTCTAGTCAAAAATACACTTAATAACTTCAGCCTTATAATGATAGGCGGTAGGTGTTCTAGGCTCGTCACTTTGAAATGCATGATAAGGCAACATAATACTAGGGTCGTAAGATGGATAGACAACTCACGTTCATCATATTGAAAATGTTAATAACTCCATTTCATGTCATGAGATAATTCTAGTAATCGATCAAATAGACAAATTTTCCTCAATTGCCTTTTTAATTCGGCTTGGTAAATTTGAACATGCATAGGTGATTTCTATTCCGTGAGAGTTATCATACCTAATGCATTACTTTCGCGTAGAATCAAAAATCATAAAAACCTGGGTCTGTGGGCTCGGGGAGATGTCCACTTGAATGCTAGGAGATGAACCTCCCTCAGGCGCGCCTTGCAACTTCTTGGGAGCCATTGTAGACGTGATTACGGACCCTGCAGATTCCCTCTAACCTTTACTCTTGCCCTTCGAGACGGTCAGGAGTCGATACCTTCTCCTCGCGTAAGAATAGGAGCTTAATGCACCCGGTTTTAAATTGGCGGTTTTAAACCGGGGAAGGCACATAGGAACAAGGCCTATGGACCTTAAACCTTTAGAATCTTCTTAAAGAAGCTTCCAATAGGCTTTTGACTTTCTAGAAACCACGTGGAAGAGAGGGTGACCAATGATGGAAGGAGGGAATGTCGAAGGAAGGAGGAGGTGATTAGGATGATGGCAGGGAAGTATGGCGGCAGCCTTGGCGGCGTTTCTGGTGGCGCAGCAATCGGTGGTCACGGCAGCCCTTGGCGGCGTTTCTGGTGGCGCATCAGTCGGTGGTCACGGCAGCCTCCTCCTCCTTCGATTCTCCAACATGCAGCCTTCCCTTCTGCACGACTAGCATCCCCCTCTCAGCACGGCGACGTGTATCCCAGCCTTTTCCCTCAGCACGTAGCGGATGTTTTTATAGGCATGGGGGGGGGGAGAAGGCCTCCACCACGTGGCCCCTTGCATGGTTTCCCACCCTCCCATGCAGGCCACGACCTTCCTATGTCCCATCCCCCCACACTCCCTTTTCTCCAGTCGTGCATCGGCTGGGGAAAAAGGGATAAAAATAAAAAAATTTGCCTTGAATATTCAAATTGCCCCTCCCAAGAGGGTGTTTATGTGAGACTTGAGGTTTCGAACTTTCGGGTTTGATTTACCAATGCGGAGGACCCCATTTCTCGCGTGCAGGACACACATTACACCGCCGATAATTTCAATACGAGAGATAACCTTTGCACAAGGTTTACGTCGTGTGCGGGAAGTCAATATTCACGGGTGGGAATATTACAAAAAAACAGGACTAGGCCTTTACAGTTGGTACACTCTGATGTCTGGGGTCCTTCACATAATGCTTCCTTTGGCGGTGCACGATATTATGTCTCATTTATTGATGATTTCAGTAGGTACACTTGGCTTTATATCTTAAAACATAAGGATGATGTGTTTGATGCATTCAAAGAATTCAAGAAACATGCTGAAAATGAATTGGGCTGTTACATATCATGTTTGAGATCAGATGGAGGAGGTGAATATGTCTCAAACTACTTTGACAGGTATCTTGCTAAACATGGGATCAGAAGACAGCTCACATGCAGTTATACACCGTAGCAAAACGGTGTTGCAGAGAGGAAAAACAGGGTTTTGATGGAGTCAGCTAGAGCTATGCTGAATGAAAAATGTTTGCCAAATGGTTATTGGGCTGAAGCAGTGGTGACTGCTGTATATGTGCTGAATCGAACCGCTACAGTTGGGATTCATGATGTCACTCCGTATGAACGGCTGTATGGTCATAAACCTGATATTTCACACTTGAAGGTATTTGGCAGCATTGCATATGTGCATATATCGGATGAGAAGAGGAAGAAATTGGATCCTAAGGCGGTGAAAAGTGTGTTTATTGGATATGCATAGGAACGGAAAGCTTATAAGTGTTATGTACCTTCTACGCATGAGACACTCATAAGAAGAGTTGTGGTATTTGATGAGTTAGCATCTTGGTATGGGAATCCTGTTGCAGTGCCTACTGATGGCTCGCCCAGTATGAGTCATGCTGAAAATACTCCTGCAGAGAGTACTTCCATGACTGGTCAGACAGGTGATGTATCATCTACAGTGAGTCCTTGGACAGGACGATTACGGAGTCGCACTACTGCATCCACTGACACGGATATGTCAGTGAGGGGGAGAACAAATAAGGGAAAAGAAAAGGTTTTTGAAGATGTAACAGGTCCACTCACTGCTGTAGGTTATGATTCATCTAGCAGTGACAGCTTAGATAGTGAATTGGGGATTCCGTCTGTTATGACGCCAGGTGCTAGACAGAGCCGTTATGTGCCGCCTCATGAGAGGCAAGCTCACAGTGAGCCACAGCTCAGGAGATCAGAGAGGATCAGACGACCTGTTGACAGGTGTACTTACACTGGATATTCAACCCGTCATTATGCTTATATGACGAAAGTAACAGGTTTTAGAGAACCAAGTAAGTTTGATGAGGCAGTTTCAGATGAGAATTGGCGTGCTGCTATGGATGAGGAATATTCAGCTTTGGCTGAAAATTGTACATGGGATTTGGTACAGTTGCCTGAGGGCAAAACACCTATTGGATGCAAGTGGGTGTATAAGGTAAAATGTAAATCAGATGGATCATTGGAAAGATATAAGGCCAGGCTGGTTGCAAAAGGGTATGCACAGCAGTATGGCCTTGATTATGAGGAGACTTTCAGCCCTGTAGCAAAGATGGCTATAGTTAGAACTGTGATTGCTTTGGCAGCAGCTAGAGGCTGGAAACTATGGCAGATGGGTGTAAAGAATGCATTTCTGAATGGAGAATTACAAGAAGAGGTTTACATGGAACAGCCTGAAGGCTATGTACATCCAAAATTTCCAGCACATGTATGTCGGCTGAAAAAGGCATTATATGGGTTGAAACAGGCACCCAGAGCATGGAATGCTCACATCAGCAGTTATTTACAGCAACATGGTTTCTGATTGGGAGATGCTGATCATAGTCTATTTGCGAAGAAGACAGATAGTGGCTATGTTTTTCTAGTTGTCTATATTGATGACTTAATCATTACAAGAGATGATGAAAATGGGATTGTAGAAATAAAGACATGTTTACAGGCTAAGTTTAAGGTCAAGGATCTTGGAGAGCTGAAATATTTTTTGGGGATTGAGGTTGTCTCTACACCTCGAGGCGTATGGCTGCTACAGAAGAAGTATGCTCATGACATGTTACAGAAATATGGTATGGCTGATTGCAAGCCTATGGATACGCCTTTGGAGCAGAATGTCAAGCTGCAGATTGATGTTGGGACAGAGATTGAGAATGTTACTATGTACAGACAGATGGTAGGCAGCTGGATCTATCTCATGATCACTAGACCTGACTTGAGTTATGCTGTGGGGCTGATCAGTCAGTTCATGCAGAAGCCTCGCAAACCACACTTGGATGCAGTCAGAAGAATTCTGAGATATGTAAAGGGTACCACAGATCATGGGATGTTTTATGCATATGGGAAAACCCTTGACTTGATGGGGTACATTGATGCTGACTGGGCTGGTTGCACATATGACAGGAGGTCAACCAGTGGCTATGCATTTGATTGGGTAGTAGCATGATCAGTTGGCAGAGTAAGAAACAGCCTACAGTTGCATTGTCCAGTACGAAAGCAAAGTATCGTGGTGCGGCCTTAGTGGCCTATGAAGCTAAGTGGTTACAGAAGTTACTGAATAACTTGGGAGTACACTTGGACAACAAAGTCAAGCTGTACTGTGACAATTTGAGTAGTGTTATGCTAGCAAGAAATCCTGTTTATCATGCAAGATCAAAACACATTGAGGTTCACTACCATTTCATCAGGGAAATGGTTTTAGCAGATTAGATTGACTTGGAGCATGTGAAGACTGAAGACCAGGTAGCAGACATCTTTACCAAATCACTTGGTAAAGATAAGTTCATTCACTTTAGACAGCTACTTGGAGTGATGCAGATGATTTGAGTTTTGTTTTTTAGCTTGAGGGGGAGTGTTAGAAATCAAGCTCGCCGTCAGTGTGTCTTCATCTATGACTGACATCTATGACAGCTAGTGTGTACAGCTGTCTACATGTGACTACATTAAATAAGTCAGGTTAGTAGTCAGTCAGTGACCTGACTAGAGTTAGTCATTCTAGTCTACATTTACACTAGGTCACTTTATCTTGTAGTGTGTGTGTGCTTTTCAGTTTAGTGTGTGGAAATGAAGGAATGAGCTTGAGAGCCTGAAGGCTCATGGATATGGAGTCTTTCCCTTTCTCTCTCTCTACTCTTTGAACATCTAGGCCACTCAATGATACTCTAATCTCAGGCAGCACCACAATTGTTAGTAGTAAGAAATAGGAAGAAATAGGCTTCCCCTTTGTCAAGCAACAACCCTAGGTGCTTCATTGAGTAGTAAGGAAGGTATATGGGGCTTAATGAGCACCGCCAAAGCATCAAAGGGATGAAATGTACTGCTGTGGCGAGGGTGAATAGCACCAGGCCTTGAGGTTGCCTGGTAAGGACACTTTGAACCTTTTCCCTACTTTGGGTATCCTCAAGTCAATCCTATCCACCTCTGTTAAAGTATATGTCGCATACAATACTTTACATCCTTTAGATTCAATCTCTTTGTGCTTGAAAAATTGTCTGACAGGACCACCTTGTAGAAAATTGACCATATCTTTTGATCCGTAACTTGGATTGCTAAGCTTTCTTCTGCAAAGTTGTAGCCTTGATTTTGATCTACAACTCTTGTGAAGAACTCAAAACTAAATTTCAAATATTTCAGACCTAAAAATTTTTGTGCAACTTGCAACTGTCTTTTACTACACGTAGTCTTGGCCAAACATCGACCTTCTTGTCCCTGTAACTTTTGCATACCAAGTCGGATGACAACCAAACTTGGTAGGCCTCTTCCCTAGGTATAGAAGCCCATCCTAGAAGTTTTAGCCACCATAAATCCTTGCTCACATAGAACAGTTGTCAAGATCTTCAATTTTTCTCCAACCTGACTACTGCATTAACCTACAATAATATCCCTCTTCCTAGATCAAACAGCCATTTGAATAATCGACCAATAAGGCATGCATGCATCCCATACATTCACTTTTGGTCTAAACAACCTATATATCATACTTAGCAACACCTGGAGTCTGCTAGGATTGAAAACTTGCTTTATCATTCTACATATGTCGCCCTCTTGAAGACAATCACTTGAATATTCGATCATTCCTTTTTCAGGTTGGTGAAACTCTTGAAATCCATAGATAAGTATATATGCATCTCCTTGTTTTAGCATCCATGTCTGAAACACAGGTCGAGTATCGTCACCCCCTCTAGCTTTGCAATCCATAGCACATCTCTCTGTGATTAATTTGGGAAAAACACCTATGTTTGAAAGTATCTTTGTCTTGTACAAGCAACATTGTCACAATGTCATCTTTACTCTCCTCTCTAACTTTTGCATCTTGCATATTAACATCCTCAATCAAAATGTCCAGTTCTTTTGTATCATCCTGAGTCTATACCATCTACATGCACTTTATCCATTTCATCTACATTGTCAAGTATTTTAGTATTAATACTCTTAGTCAAGGTATCATTAGTATGCTCTTTCAGTGTCTCTTTTGAATTTGTTGTCGATATAGCTTCGATCTTTCTAAACATTGTATTAATAGTGAGCATATTCTCCTCAAAGCATTGTCTCTTTGCAAGAAGCAAGAACTCCCATTCCCAATCTTCAATTTTGTTAATGTCTTTGCTGAAAAATATTTTTTGGATTCCTCAAATTCAGTTGCTTGGCAACCCTCTTCATTTGCTCATCATTGTTAGGAGGTAAAGACCATGAAACTGGTTTCACTTTCTTGTCAACTATTTTGTACTTGGTTTGAACCTTGGCTTCACTCTTTTTCTCTTGTAAACCCAAATTTTGCTGCAAATGGGAAGTACCCAACCCTATCAGTTGAAATAAATCATTCATTGTCTCTTTGGACTACATATAAATAGCCCCAAAACTTTGTATGTTGAAATGAGTTAGCATATATAAAACTCTTTTGGTTGAAATAACTCATCCCCTTGCAACTCTACTGGTTGATAATTTATCCCTCTTCTGTGTTTGTTGAAATACATAAGAAAATAACTCTTTTTGTTGAGAAAACTCAGTACCCAACCCTCTTTGTTGCATAAAATCAACAATCTCATGGTACATATCTAGGGAATGTACGTGCACAAAATTGGAACCACTTTGCACCTCTGTTTTCCCATCTTTGCTTCAGATCTACATACATGGAGATCCATCATCTATAACCTTTGCTTCCATCTGTGCTTCATGATAAAGGGGTGACCCAAAATGACATCATAAGAACATGAATCTTGCATTAAGAAATGACAATCATCCTGAACATTCCCTATGGACACCCTCATATTCGGAAATGTTGCATATAGTTCTCTTGCAATATTATTGGTGGCTCTCATCTATCAACCATGTTCTACATCTACAAGCCACTTTCTGCTCTCATACAAATGACAAACTATAACATTTATCTTTGAGTTGTGATATAGCAAGGCAACACATGGTGTCTCTTTCTCTCCAATCTTAAGCATTGTCTCAATGGTTGCTCGTGCCGAATGACTTTTAGAAAAATGTATGCAAGTAATCATTACAAGTGCATGTTCCTCTACATAGTACACTGGTTGTATACTCTTCACAATCTTTGGATGTACTACAACACTCTCAACAAGAATTTCATCATCACTTTCCTTAGATAGCTCCTCAATTGTGATACCCTACATGGTAGGCTCTTCTATAGTCTGAATCACATGTTTCTTTCTCTTTATGATATCTATAATTTCTTCGTGAAACTCTCTTTGCAATTCCCAAAATCTCTCCTAATGTGAATTCAATCTTGCTATTCAATATTCTCTCCTTAAATATGCTTTTAAGATCTATTGCGGACTTAGTATCTAAAGCAGGCTTGTAACCTGGTTGTTTCTTTGGTCTAGCATCTTGTTTCTTCTACTTCTTCTGTGCATCCTCTTTATTCTATTCAGGTCATGGTCTAGAAGGTGGTGTTGTAGGCTCACCCCTTGTAGTCTTCTTGGAATTATCATCCCTTTCTCACTTTTCCTTAACAATCACTTATGTACCTAAGGTCTTTGTTAAATAGGTATAAACTGAGTATTTATCAATTGGAGATCCCCACCCAATCTTTGTTGTGATGCTCTTCCTTGCACCTGATAAATCTATTTGCTACACTTAGTCCTTATTTATAGCCTATAAAGTAAAAGTCTATAACTTTGACTTACACTTTGGTTTCTTTTCAATCTGAACACCATAAGCCAAAGTATCTCCTGTGGCTACATAATATGTCCAAGTAGTCATATCCTCAAAAAGCTTCTTCATTCCACCCTTACCAAAATTTATAGCAATATACTTATCATTCTTGGTTGCATAGATCTTTCAATCCAACCAAAAAATCAAAAATTTTTACATAACATTCTTAAATTATTCATAATCTTTGTGCTCATGCTTAGGGCTATCACACCATATGCATCTACGCACGAAATTATTCCTAGGCAAAACTTGCAAATGACTAGTTTTCCAAGAATCTTCCTACTTAGCCAATTTAATTTGCAAATCCTCCATAGTTTTTCACCAGCTTATTAATGAAATTCTCTTTCCTTGACACTTTAAACCTTTTATTAATTTATTATTTTCATAAAAAATATTCGCCAACTAATTATAGGATATTTTTGGTTTAGAGAACAAATCACCACACTTTCGAAAGTCTAAAATACAAGTTTTGCCACATATTCTATAACATGAAAGTATACGTTGGCTCTTAAAATCATCTATGGGACCGGAATGGGACTATGCTTATGGGCAGAGAGGTTGAGCGGTGCATCTCTCTCGTTTCCCATCCTCTTTGAACCAAGTGCGGCATGGATCTGCTTCGGCTTGGGTATCCCCGTGTAAAGTAGGATGTCTAGGACCCGACGCTAGAATGCGGTCACGAGACCTTAACCCCTAGGAACCCAGATTTTAGGTCCATGCTAGTGGGTTCGGCCGCAAACATTCCATTGTGAGTTAGACTCCAGAAACCCTAAGCAAAAATCTCGAAACATTCCATGGGAGTTCCGAGTGGCGACACCACTTGGATTCATTTCTTAATGGACCGCTAAAGCGTGCTTGGGTAGCCAACAGATCGGCACATTACAGTTGGTATCAGAGCGAATGAATGAATAGAACAATCCAAATAGGATTAATCCAGGTAGAGTGAAGAGATATTTTCATTAGAAAAAATATATATATATATATTTTCTCTTCACTCAGTTGTGGATTGTTGCCGCTTTCAGACTTATGAGTCATGGATCAGGTTCCTCGTATTTCACATCATCTTCAAGACAGCTATGAACTCTTCAAGTTATCAACAACGATCGAACATGATGGGGATCTTAGATCGACTCTACAACCCTTCATCGCTGTATGTGGAAAGGCGTTGGACTTGGAGCACACGATACTACTATATAGATGCCAACCAACTCACCTATCTTTAAAATAACCTGAAGAGACTAAAATGGTTGGAAGACTTGAAGATTATCAAGTTATTCATCTTCCATGAGGCTCGTCTAAATTACATCCTACACATTGAATCCAAACAAGTAGAATAGAATCGCTATGTCTATGATGACAAGATGGTCAAATTCTTGCCCAACTGACAGAATTAAAGTAATGGGGCAAAACGAACGTTATGGCTATCAAAACCGGGGACTTCCTGAACTTCCCATGACTTATCACGTCTTGAGAATCCATTTTCTCAACCCATACTACTATTCTATCCCTGTAGTTGAATCCAATAGGGAATTATTAACTTGGCATTGATGTATCTATTGAAAAGGAAAATTACCCCAACCAATGTCTATCTTTTCCTAAATAACTATGCTCGAGGCTTATGCTTCTTTATGAATAAAAAACAATTTTATGTTCATTTAAATTGTTGTACAGTATCGATGAAAAATAATTTTGTGCATTGATTCAAGATGTAGAGAAATGTAAATGTTATCTTAACATGAAGGTTTTAATCCAAAACCAAATACAACCCCAAGCGTAGAACCAGAGTCTTGTGTCCGCGGAGGCACAAGAGAAGAATTTTCTTCTCAAATAGATTAAACCACTAGAATTTGATGGGAAAGGGAAGACTGTTGAAGGTGATGCCGAAGTATGGATTGAATCCATGGAAGATTACTTTAGTGCAGTAAGAATATCACCTGTGAACCAGGCCATGGTTGCCAAGCTTAAACTTACCGGAGAAGCTAGGCTCTACAGGAAGCAATGGTGTAAGGACCAAGCAGTTTTTGAAAACACAATAACTTGGGATAAGCTAAAGGAAGCAGTGCAGGGAAGATACATGCCACCTGCATATAGAACTTAGAAGATAAACGAGTTCTTCAAATTGAAACAATTCGGCCTATCACTAGAAGCGTACTACTCGAGATTTGTCTCCTTACTGAAATACGCTCTGACCATGAGCATTCCCCAACAAGTTTCAAAGTTCTGTGATGGGTGAACCCACCATTGAACACTCAGTTGGAATCAATGCATCCTTTGGATTTGCAAGACACATTGATAAGAGCGGGACCTATTGCCCAAGCTCTAACTCATTATAGGTTCTGCATTTTTGTAGTTACAGCCCTCAAACATGATGCAAACAAGATTCAAACAAACATTCATCACATATGAACAACATTTGGACCATGAAACAACAAAAACAAGCTTATTTCTTCATAAAATTGGAGCATACCGCGTGTTTTGCATGTTGCGGGTTTTTTAATAATTATTCCGGGCAGCCCAAACAACCATTTTTCAGTGTTGAACCTCTTTCCTCAGCCTCCTCTTCATCTTGAAGCAATCCGATCATAGCCGAACAAGCATCCTTCAGCCCCTCTTCTTCTTAATTTCTTGCATGCAAATCACTGCTTAGAGGAGAGAGATGGAGGAGAGAGAAAGACTAGATCTGCATCTCCACAACCGGCCAGCCATTGGAGGAGTGGATTGGAGCGATGGAGAGTGAAGATAGGAAGAAGAACATGCCCACGATTAGTTGGGGGATTGTTCTTTGGCCCCATAATCCATCTCTCTCCCATTTCGATTCATGGCACCCTCTTTCTTGCCTGCGTGAAAAAAAACGAGTCCCCCCCCACGTTTTTATATTTTTGGGGCTCCCTCCGAAGAGTCACACCCTTTGGACTCTCCTAAAGTCCTTTCCCACTTGGCATTTTGGCCTTTGGCTTTCCGGGCACTCCCTCTTCCACGTCCGATAGCTGAATCATGGTCTGAAAAATCCTGGGCATCTGTCTTGAAGTCCTCCACTTCGAGGCATCTCCCATGGTCTCTTCTGTCATGCCAAAAATTTATGAAAATTCTCCGACTGCCGTCTAGTGGATCTTTTAAGCACTTTTCAGGCATTGCCGCTTAAAATCGTACTGATTGCCATCGCCGTCTTTGATGAAGTCTATTTTTCCCCTGAAATTCGTAATTTTTGGCTATTTTTAAGCACTTCTCGACATTAAAAGTCATCTATCATTGGCGACCACAGGATAGGGTGACTCAGCCCGTCGAATCCCACGAATAGATCTACACATAAACAACAAAAAGGAGGATCAAGCTAATACAAAAAATACACAACACAACACAACACATCACAGCTCATATCCTACCCCCTGACAAAACCAAGGCATGAAATCCATGAGGAGTAGGCCCAGCATAATCTGATAGAAGGCCCAAAGGTAGTCACTAACCGATTGCTCCAACACGACCAAACTAAAAAGAACTATCAAAGAGGTCGCCCTAAGTGGTGGTCAGACCTACCTTCTTGACTAAGGACAACTCAACCAGGAGCTCCTACTAGGCGAGGACTCCTATAACCTGATCAAGAAATATTTTCTTTTGGCACAGGTTTTCTTCTTTTAGGCTTTCATTTTTCCATACTCGAGCATGTAAAAAGGAGGGAGCTGAGCATAGTGGCCAAGGAGAACAGGGCATCCGCCTCGGGTCCTATCTCGGTACCCAAAAACCTACCAAACCCTCGCGAGGTGACACTTAATCCTTTTCTAACGCTCACTTTTATTTTCGCTGCAACATTCTTTTATTTCTTTTTTTAATGGCAAGATGTCACCCCAAGGAAGGGTAAGGCATCGGCCCTGGGTCTAACTCGTCCCTAGGAACCTACCAGGCCTTTGCAAGGCAAAAAACAATAGCTCAAGAATTTTTCTTTCTTTCCTTTTCTATTTTTATAGGGGTTAAAACCCCTTTTTACACACCTTTGTATATATATACTTTCTTTGAGATGTTCAGGGATTTTCTTCTTTTTTCATCATCATTTTTCTCTAGCAAGCTTCTCTAACTGCCTCACAACTAAGCAAGAACTCCTAGAATGGCCGCCTAGCAGGTCAGTAGAACAGGGTCACTAGAACTCCCCTCTAAAATATGTCTTTCAATGCCTGACAATGCCTTGCAGGAGGCAAGGACTACTCAAACCTCCCCCAGACATACAAAACCTAAACCTGGGACTTCATGCCTAAAGTGTCGGTCCCCAATAAACAAAAGAAAGTAACCCTCACCCACACATATATCATTAATTTCTTAAGGGAAGAACTCGAAAAGGGGACGAAACCACGTGGAATGGCCACAAGAAGCTCCTTTGCAGTAACGCCTCCCTCCAGCGACTTTGTCAACTTGTATGGTGCAATCACTAAAACAACAAAGCATTAAACGTACCTGCACCAAATAGAGATAGGGCCCTCTTGGCCTAAAGAAATAGCACATTTCACTGCAAACTAACTGGCCCTCTTGGCCTAAAGAGATAGATTATTAAAACTTGAAAACAACTGGCCCTCTTAGCCTAAAGAAATCAAACATTAACTAGTTAAAGCTATTGGCCCTCTTGGCCTAATGAAACAAACAAACCAGCTCATAGAGATCCCTCCTTGGAAGAAGTCAAATATACGCAAATACGCTCCATTCCAAGGGGAAAAATAGGGCTCTTTGCCCTAGACTAAATGCATCAAAGTATGGCCCACACCTCTCGCATATGTAGCAAGAGGAGTACACATAACATGTCGGCAGATCAACCTATGGGTCCAAGATAGCAATGGTAGATGGGTCTCAGCTACTCTTTGCAGTACCCATAACAACCATCGCCTGCCATATAACACGTGGTGTCTGATAGCATCCCCCACAAGCGAGCAGGTCATGTCTCATCATCAATAACAACATTCGGACTAGTACCACAGTTGAAAAAGAGATCATCTTCATAAGCAAAATTAGCTAAGGAATCCGCAAATTGATTCTAATAATGTAGAATCAGCTGAAGAGATATGCTCTCAAATTCATGAAGTAGGGTTATAACAGTTCGACGATACATATGAAGGAGAGGATTCCGGACTGTATATGTCCCATTGAGTTGATTTAAAATTAGCTGGGAATCCCCTTTTATTAACAGCCGCCTAATACCACCTCTCTTAGCAATATTCAATCCCATAATTAGGGCTTTATACTCGGCCATGTTGTTAGTGAATCCTACCCCGAGGTAAGCAGCTAATTTCATTGTAACTCTACGTCGTGGATCTCAGATAACTACTCCAACACTTCCTTTTCTATTAGGGCCCCTGGACGCTCCATCAAAGTATAATGTATACGTCCATTTTGGGTTTACACAGCCAACCATCAAGAACTCCCTTATTCGTAATTATGATAGTCAAAGTTCAACATATTTAGAGGATGAAGTGATGGCTCTATTGCACCTTCTTCATTAAACTCAACAGGGATGCTTGTCAAGATTTGTAAACAGTGATGGCATAAAACTTTAATTTCCCACACAAAGGTACCGTCTTCTTGCTCAATCACTTTATATCCCTTGCTCCACCAGATAAGCCTCCCCTGATGATATCTTTGCTCGAGATATGGGTTCTCCAAATAAGGGATTAACCGCTCCATCAACCAATTTAAGCACTCTTGCAGGCCTCCAATTAGCCCTAGCATGGACCTGCAATGCATTTTTCCGCATTAGCATACTTAGAAATAATAAGATTTAATCTTATCAATATTAACCTTATTCTTAAATTCCACTCCTTGTAGATGAGCTAATAGAACTGTGGACTTATTTTTACCTATCCGAACTATCTTGTAAGGGCCATCCCATCAAGGTTCCAACTTTCCTGGAAATAGCTCCCTATGCGCATCATAATATAAAACTAACTGTCCCTTTTTAAAAGTATATTTCTTCGCTTTCAGATCATGCGACAGTTTCATCTGACGTTTAGCTACCTCCTGGTGCAACAAACTCTGGAATTTGAGCTCATCTAAGTGGGCTATAGTCGTAAACCACTCAAATAGAGCATCTTCATCACCCAAAGAATGATTGATTGTGAATCTTATGGTCAGCAACTCAATTTCTAAGGGTAAAACACACTCCTCCCCATAAACTATTTTGAATGGGGTGTGGCTAGTGGCTTGTTTAAACGTCATATTATATGCCCAAACCGCCACATATAATTTTGTATCCTAGTCCCGCTTCTTTTCGGAGACTATCTTGGATAGGATACCCACAAGCTACTTATTGGTACTTTCAACTTATCCATTTGCTTGCAGATTATAGGGGGTCATCTTGTTATGCTTGATTTTTCAAGCTTCGGTTAGACTTTTAATCACTTTATTTAAAAAGTGAGTTCCACGGTCCGATACTATTTCTTTTGGTGGACCAAATTGGCAGATGATTTTCTCAAGTAGGAAACTGGCAGTCTCTTTTCATTGCCCTACCTCGTCGCCCGTGCTTCTGACCATTTTGTAAAATAATCAATTGCTACTATAATGTATCTTTTCTAAGTAGTAGACGATGGGGTAATCAGTCCCACAAAATTGATGCCCCATTTCTCAAACGGAAGGGTAGCCATAATCGACGTAAGTGGACACTTCCTATTCTCTCGACTATCATGTCTTTGACATGTATCACATCTCTTGACATAGTCAAATGAATCCTAGAAGATGGACGGCCACCAATATCCAACTCTTAAAGCTTTCTATGCTGTTAACCGCCCAGCAAAGTGCCCTCTACAAGCAAAGTCATGGCACTCTTCCAAAATAAAGGGAACCTTGTTAGGCATCACACATCGGCGATAAATATCATCAACACCCTACCGATATAATGTTCCTGCGATCAAGGCAAATTTTAATGCCTGCAGTTTAATTTTCCTCTTCTCCGATTTTGATAAAGTAGCGCCAATCTCTCCCGTAGAAAGATAGTGCGTTATAGCAGCATATTAGGAGGGAATAGATGTCGTATCAATCTTGAACAAAGTCTCCATGTTACTTCCTTCAGCCACGACCTCTTTTGGTTCTCCAAAATCCACAAGACACTCTACAATGCCCTAAATCTTTGGCGGCTTGCTCTTAATCTCATAATCAAATTCCTACAAAGTGATTAACCACTTTGCTAAACGGTTAGGCGTCTGTAACTTATTCAACAACAATCGAAGCCCTTCCGCCTTCATATAAAAAACCACCCTCTCATAAAGAATGTAGTGCCTGAACTTTTTGGTCACAAATACCATTGCAAGGCACAACTTCTCCATATAGGTGTAGTTAATTTTCGATATGCCCAACTTTCGACTGGCAAAATCTATCGGATGGTACCACTTTTCCTCCCAAATTTGGGCCAAACAACACCTGATACTATACATAGTTGCTGCTGAAAATATATAGAATATTTCACCCCTTTTTGGTGCTTTTAAAACAGGTGCTTTGGCAAGCTCCTGCTTCACATTGTCAAAAGATACTTTGCAAGCATCACTCCATGAAAATTGACAATTAAAGGACAATAGGTTTGTTTGCGGCAACGTTCTTTCTGTGAAGGCATTGATAAACCTCTGATAATACCCTACTGATGACAGAAAGCTATGCACTACCTTTGGAGTATGTGGCAGACTCATGGCGACTATGACCTTGATCTTTTCAGGATCAGTCTCGCAATCCCTACGGAACTGACCACATGGCCTAACAAGAGCCCACAAGGGACTCCGAAGATGCACTTCCGTGGGTTAAGAGCTATGCAAAATTGTCTGCAATGCTCAAAACACTTGTGCAAAATGATCAACTGTCTATCCCTTACGGTGGCTACCCCCAGATCGTCAATGAATACTTTTAGCTCCTCTGAGGAGATGTCACCAAAGGTCTTGTCGGCTGTTCTTTGCCACAAAATAGGTGCATTACACAACCCAAATGTCATCACATGGTACGCAAAGGTACCAAAGACTATAATAAATGCCATTTTTAGCTTGTCTTGCTCAACAATCGCCATTTGGTTATACCCTGCAAAGTAGTCCATGAACGAATATATTTCCCTACACACTAGTTGATCCAAAATTTGGTCAATAAACGGCAGTGGGTAGTTATCTTTAACAGTCTACTTATTCAGCTCTGTAAAATCTACACAAAGACGGATTTGATTATTATTCTTCTTCCTGATCACAACTGGTGAGCACCATTCAGTATGTTGAATAGGGAAGATCAAACTTGCTTTCCGCAAACTCCTGTAGTTCCTCGTATAACCCGTCCCTTAATTCAAAAGGCATACACCTTACTTTTTGACGTACAGGGCGGGTACCTTCCTTTACAGGAATAGTATGCACAGCTAGACTGGAAAGAATACCCCAAAGTTCGTCATAGCTCCAAGCAAAGATATCGCGAAACTCTCGAATTAAGGACACATAATCCTCTCTTTCTTCCAAACTGAGCATGGACCCTAATTTAATTGGTCGCAAATAATTTAGCGTACCAAGATCTAGCTCAATAATGTTTGCATCTCTTATTCGATCATGAGGCTCTATCGGCTCATTCAAGGTTATCTAATAAATATCCTCTGTAATGGACCCTTCCTTAGATCCATCGCTCGATGACGTCTCACTACCAAATGGATCATCTACTGTTTCTAGTTCATTGGAGGATAGTGGAGCTCTCTCACTTTGAGAAGATTCAGAGTAAGCATCCACTATTACACGATGGGCACCTCGACCTAGAATCGCTCGACTAGCAGATATATCGACTTGATAGTCTGTCCGTAGAATCCATGGCCTGCCTAGCAAAATTTGATAGCTAGGACATCCTGCAAACCTTATCACCCTAAAGTCCAGATAGCATTCCATGCTCGCAACTGTAACATGGACCTTAGTAATGCAACCTTATGGTTGTCTTAGACTATCATCAGCCATCCTAAGAAGTGTGGAACCGTCTTTTTGGATCTCTAGACCTAACCTATCCATCAAGTCTGAACTTATGATATTGATAGAGGATCCAGTGTCCATGATAGCATGCTCCACTAATAATCCATCCACATATGCTGGAACCCTAGGGCAATTCTTTTTAGCATGATCAAGCCAATCTTCCCCCACTCTAACTATACCCAATGGTTCTATTATATACCTAATTTTCTTGAATTCCTTGCATACTCCTAGAGAAAGTTTAATCAATTGCAGGAGATTCACGTCTAGTTTGACTTCACAAAGGGAACTTGCTAGGTCAAAGTCGTGGTAATTAGCCAAAGTTCTCTTCTCGTGCCAAACCATTCTCTCCTTTGGTCTTTCAATCGGCTTTGGTGCCTCTTTTCTAGCCTTTACCTTCTTTCTTGGAAATCCTTTATCCTCCTCGGGATCTACCAACAGGTCTTAACGGTCCACCTTCCATATCAGGATTCAAGACTTGCTTTTCCCTAGCATCTTGTTTAGGGCTTCCCTCGACAAGTTTTACAATTCCCTTGTCACCCTCTTTAATATTTTGACCTCTTGTTACGACTCGTAGATTAGAAGTTTCAGCATCATTGACATGTACAACCTCAATAAGGCTGACTCCACTGCCATGAGGTAACTCCTCTACAACAGCCTTTCCTCTTTGCAGTATTTGCCTTAGTCCATCGTCTTACTGGAGATTATTCCCTTGTGTGTGATGGTTAACTGGACGTGGTTGTTTACTCCCTTGTTGGAGAGAACTAATCTTACTCCAAAAGGTAGCAGCTAAGTGGCCAGACTTCTCGCAAATATCACATTTGACATTCAGGCAATTCCTAGGGAAATGTTGGCCCCCACACCACTTACAACTAAATCTTGAGGGACCACCCTCTTCAGGGCGTTGGCTCCCTATCAAATTCTATTGCTTCTTAAGAAAATTGACATCCACAGCTATTTGTCGATACTATTCAGAGATCATATCGGTGTAGTGCTTTATCATGTCCTTAACTTCACCAAGGACATTAGAAGCACTCGACTCATAGCCGCTATCGTCAGTCTGTCATCCCATGGGCCTAACCACTTGATTAGGAATTGGCCGCTGACCAATTGGAACAACATTAAGATTCATTGTTTGGTTTCCACCACTGTTTAGCGAGGCCGCCTGACTAGCCATAGGCATAGTCATGCTAGGAGGAGCTGGTAACATAGGCAAATTCGACATAATACTCCCTCTGCCACTCGTATTTAACATGGGGTCCCCTTGACTCCCATTGGTCAAGGCCAAATTATTACCATTCCAATTTATCCTTGCTACATAAGCCGCTTGCAAGCGTGACTCTAGTCCTTCTGCTAGGGTAATGGTAGTGTCAGTATCAGCCAAAGCAGCACTACTCAGTTGCACCTGGATATTAAAATCCAATCCATGTAGGAAATATTGCAACTACACAGCCACCACTGGAATGGTAATATAAGCGTTAATTTTGCGAAGAACTTGCTTTAGTTTCTTGGCATATGCCTCGACATTCTCATTTGGCTCTTGGCATGTTACATTCAGAACATGCAACCAATATTGTCCACCCTTCTCAGGGGAAAACTCCCTACGGAAAGCCATAAAGAATTGGGCACTGCTAGTTATGGTTTCGGCTTCTAGACCGTGATACCACATTGCCGCTCCTCCTTTTAACGTCATGTTGAAGAACATCATTAGGTGTCCTTCGTCTTGGATTCGATAGTTGAACATGAGTGTTTAAAAATCCTTAATGTTTCTTCTTCTGCTAGCCCATGGAAAATGGGCAACGGTGCTCCTAATGCTGTTAAATCTGGTGTACCTACTAGAATTGCAATAGGTTGTGCCATGGCTACAACTGGATTGACAATAGGAGTTTGTGTAGGCAACACTACACCCCCACTTGTTGTGGGTTGATTAACTGGAAATAGGAAGTACCAAGACTTCCCCTTGCACTCAAAGAGCTACTCATAACACCTAGGTTACTAGAACCACTGTCAGTTATGCGTAATGGGTTGCTCCTTTGAGGAGAATACCATCTTACAATCTCCAACCGCTGACTAGCCCTCTCAGCACATTCTGCTTTTTATATTTCGGCTTGACGGTCCTTGTCAAAGGACATAAACCAACTATTTGGTCCCTAAAAACCCTAGATTGGAGAACCACCACTTGTTGGCGGCTCCTGGTAGATGCACCACTAATGGGACCTAAAATGGGTCGGCACTGGCTATGGCACTAGCTGGACCTCATGCATATGACAGACAACCCCACCACATGGCCTCGCGGGCTAGGAGCGTCTAAAACTCACTTTACACTAAATGATTATGACGATTTTGCATTTATATCGAATATGTAGTCCAATGTTCACCTTCCCTTCTCCTCAGAGGGAGATCCCATAACATATAGGCATAATGCCTCGTAATACACACATAGGGAAGCACCTCTCGGTTGATTGCCGGGGCTCCACTGTGACTCTCCTACACCTCTCAGGGATTGGTCCTAAAATGCGTTGCTAACACATATAACCTTCGCACAAACTCCACTCTTTTGTAATTCAGTGTTCTAGGAGATTTTGATTTGCCTCACAAAACTTTCCCCAACGGAAGCACCCATCTAATCGACGACTTAGGTTTCCTGTCCTCTCAGCGTTGATCAAAATTTATCAATCAATTGCAATTCATTCTAGGAGATACCACGTGACATGCTTAATGCAAGGTGTATGACGATTGTGCACAACCATTTTATGATTTAAAAAAACCAGCCATGTGAGTTGCGAAAAACAGCCCTTTCATAAATTTTAACTAAGCGTTATGTGTTGCGCTGCTTTAGGGACTAGCACTAGAACTTCCGTGCTACTAGTCGCCTATATTTAATTATGGAATGATCCCTAAATGCTATGCATAAAGAGGGAAATCAAAATTTGTATATTTTCAGTAATTAGATCGTCACACAAATTTCATCCCCCCCCTTACCGTTTAGGTGTTGCTACGTTGCATAGGTGTAAATGGTTGTTTTGTGTCATTTTCGTATGTAAAAAATAATAAACACGTACTATAACACAAAGAATGAGGCCAAAGTAAGGCTTGAACACATGCTTTAACCTCGCCAAACATTCACATGCATAAATCTTATTTTTTCATATTTTTTGAGCGCAAAAACCCCAATTTTCTCTATTTTTTAATATTTATTATTCATAAAAAATAAGTATTTTTTGATTTAATTGTATTGGCTTATTATTTGGACTGAAATTTAACATTTTCTCCGAGTTTATCCCACTTTCACTCCTTTTTCCCAACTCAAAATCAGAGAAAACCACTAATTTCCATTAAAAATGACATTTTGCGGGTTTTAAAGAGTTAATAACGGCTCTAACTCATTACCGGTTTTGCATTTTTGTAGTCACAGCACTCAAACATGATGCAAAAAAGATTCAAACAAACATTCATCACATATGAACAACATTTGGACCATGAAACAAAAAAAACAAGCCTATTTCTTCATAAAATTGGAGCATACCGTGTGTTTTACGTGTTGCATGTCTTTTAATAATTATTCCGGGTAGCCTACAGACTGATCAGCAACCATTTTTTAGGGCTGAACCTGTTTCCTCAGCCTCTTCTTCATCTTGAAGCAATCTGATCATAGCAAGACAAGCATCCTTCAGCCCCTCTTCTTCTTGATTTCTTGCATGCAAACCACCGCTTAGAGGAGAGAGATGGAGGAGAGAGATGGAGGAGAGAGAAAGACTAGATCTACATCTCCACAATCAGGCAGTCATTGGAGGAGTCGATTGGAGCAATGGAGAGCAAAGATAGGAAGAAGAACATGCCCAAGATTAGTTGGGGGGTTGTTCTTTGGCCCCATAATCCATCTCTCTCCCATTTCGATTCATGGCGCCCTCTTTCCTGCCTGTGTGAAAAAAAACCCTTTGGGCTCTCCTAAAGTCCTTTCCCACTTGGCATTTTGGCCTTTGGCCTTCTGGGCACTCCCTCTTCCATGTCTGGTAACGAAATCGTGGTCTGAAAAATCCTAGGCGTCCGTCTTTAAGTCCTCCACTGCTGGGCATCTCCCAGGGTCTCGTTTATCATGCCAAAAAATTTATGAAAATTCTCCAACCGCTGTCCAGTGGCTCTTTTAAGCACTTTTTGGGCATTTCCGCTTAAAATTGTACTGATTGCCACTTCCGCCTTCGACGAAGTCTATTTTTCCCTTGAAATTTGTAATTTTTGGCTATTGTTAAGCACTTCTCGACATCAAAAGTCATCTGTCATTAAAGGAACAACTGTAACAACTATTGGACAAAGAGTACATACGACCCAACAGTTCTCCTTGGGGAGTTCCAGTCTTGTTCCAAAAGAAGAAGGATGGTACACTTCGCCTTTGCATTGATTATAGAGGCGTGAACCAAGTAACCATCAATAATAAATACCTTATCCCAAGGATAGACGAGTTACTTGATCGATTACATGGAGCAAAAATCTTCTCCAAAATCGACTTGAGGTCAGCTACTACCAGATCTGCGTCAAAGAAGATATTTTTATTATTTCTTTGAAACTTTGATACATTTGATATTATAAGGCCTTTGGCCTTTAATTTTGAGTATTCCTACCCTTCACAAATGCATGCGCGTAACACTTTTGTGTATACCATTTATTTATGATGGTGGATGTGGATGTGGATGTGGCCCCCTCATATCTCTATCTCTTTTTGGTGATTTTGTAACAATGTACTTGAATCATTGCATCTCATCCATATCCTCACAATATCAAACTAGTTGATAGTGTATACTACATCAAAATTCGATAGCACATACTACATCAAAATTCTGATTATGCTCCCTTCCACTCTCTTCTAGCATGCTCATTGTTATGACGCTGCATGTCCAACACTCTGAACTAAGGGCGAAGTTTTTTTGCTAGGAATTTGAACTCATTAGTCAGTGTCATTAGGAATTTATTTTCCATTGTGTGTGTCTTTTTGTTTGCATTTTGCTAAGGTTGTTGCTGCATCTAGCCTAACTCTGAATAGGATTGATAAACATATTTACTATCATACGGATCTCAAGGCATCATAGTTATAATCCTAATGATTGTTTTTTGCACTAGCTATGCATAACTTTAAGAACCCGATGAACTAGTAGCTTGTGACATTAGCAAGACTTTAATGCAAGGTCAATTTGTGTACCATCGATGCATGTGTCATATAATCTTTCCCATGCATGCACCATCTATCTTTGCCAGCTGTAGGTAGGTGTAACAAACTAAATATAATAAGTGATAAGTCAATGGCCATGTGAGTATCATAATGACCACTAACGTGCTAAGTGTAGACGTGCGGACCCATCTAGCCAAGGGGTACATCATCAATGTCTGCACATGTTGAGCTTGCCATCTCAACAAAAGCAAGACGGATGCTTGTAGAAAGTAGGCTTTCTTGTTGGTGTCGTAGCTATTCACTAGGAAGATAAACACCCACACCAATGCTAAGGAGGTCCACCCTGCAAACCCGGGCCTTTGCCCAATAGGGAGTTACTCTTGAACCACTTTTGTCCCTTTCTCTCCCTTCTTTACCCAAGATTCCCCTTCCCTCTCCTCTATCTCTGATTCTCTCATTCACTGCCTCCCCCTCTCCTTCTCCTTCTCAAAATTTTGGTGAAAAAGGGGGGGAGGGGGGGGGGCAAAGAGGGATTAACTGTCTTCTGAAGGAAAAGGGGATGAAAACAAGTTATAATGGAGGGGGGGTGTTGGTTAAGGGAGGCAAAAGAGGAGGATTATACCCCTTATCAAGGGGGGGATTTTTGTAGGGAGGGGGAGGAGGGTATTACGGGGAGGGGTTGTGACACGATACCCCCTTCTTTTTCCTCCATTCAAATGGCCCGAATGGCCTTCCCACCATATAGTCGTTAGTTTAGTTTGGCTCCCTCCCTCATCTCGTAGTTCGACTTCTACTCCCCTCGTTGACATGTGCAATTGAACTCCCTCTCCCTCCGCCAGGCAGATAGCATCAATAGGGAGAGGTGACAGAATTTTTTTTGTTTTATTTTATTTAAAAAAATAAGGGCCTTTACGGCAATGGTGGCGAAAGATACGAGAAAGGGGTTGCCGTCATCACGGCGGCGGCGGCCTATTACATCCTTTCCCTCTTAACGAATCGAGATAAATTGGGGGTATTGTTGGTTGAGAATACTCTCATCAACCCATGTGGCATCTTCTTTTGGATAGTCCTTCCGCTGGATAAGGTACTCTTTAAGGGTTCTACACCTCAATCTCTTTTCCAAAATGTCTAGGATTCTATTTGGCTAGAGCTCAAGGACTCCTTGGCTTGGCATTACAACTTGTTGATCATTGAGTACATGGCTAGGATTGGATACATATTTCTTTAGCAGGCTAACATGGAATACATTGTGAACCTTTACATTCTTAGGGAGTTGGAGTTTGTAGACATTGGACCCTAGACACTTGAGGATCCTATAGGGTCTGCAATACCTTGGACTTAGTTTCTTGAACTCTCCCAGTGATAAGGAACCCTTCTTGGTTGGGTTGTATGCGAATAAAGACCATATCTCCTTCTTTGAAGAGTCACGCTTGTCTATTTAGATTCGCATAGGCTTTCTACCTATCCTTGGCAGCCTAATATCTTGTCTGATGACCTTGACCTGCTCATCCATCTCCTCAAGCATTTCTTTGGAAGCTTCTTCCCTCAAGGTAGGATCTAAAAAATTCAATGGAGTACGGCAATCATGCCCATACAATGCTTGAAAAGGTGTCATTCGAATGCTTTGTTGGTAAGAAGCATTATAGGCAAACTCTACCAATGGTAGATATTAGATCCATTTCTTGGGTTCACGATAGCAATATGCCCTAAGAATGTCTTCAATAGCTTGGTTGACTCTCTCCGTTTGGCCATCAATTTGAGGGTAATAGGATGTTGTACTGAAACACAGCTGAGTCCTAATGGCCTCGAATATCCCTCTCTAGAAATGAGATGTGAAGAGGGAATCACAATCATTAATGATCCTCCTAGGCAACCCATGGAGTCTGAATATCTCTTTAATGAATAATCTGACAATATCCAAAGCTTTATAGTTTGTCTTGACTGGAATGAGGTGTGCAACCTTCGTGAGCATGTATACTATGACCATAATTGAGTTGTATCCTCCTTGGATTGAAGATAATCCAACAACAAAGTCCATGCTGATAAATTCCCACTTCATTTGGGGAATGTCAAGAGGTTGCAACTTCCCAGGCATCTTGACATGTTCTGCTTTAATGCGCTGGCAAGACAAACATTCCGTGACATATTTGAGCACATCTCCCTTAAGCCTTTCCCAATGGTAGCTCTTGCTGACCGTGTTGAGGGTCTTGGCATATCCGGGATGGCCTAAAAAGGGGGAATCATATGCTTCCCAAAGTATTCTTTGTTTGAGTTTCCTACTTGAGGGTATGCACAATCTTGTCCTAAAGTAGACAATTCCCTCATTGATAGAAAATTCTTGATATTTGACCTTAAGTTTGGGGTTTTGGTCCTCTTTCAAAATCTCCTTCATCGTCTTCAGATTTCTAGGTCATGCCTAGCTTCCTCCTTTGCTAAATCAAGGATAGGGTTACTAGGCATTGATACCATAGTTTCCAATGAATCTGCCATCGAGGGTTCCTCCATAATAAGAGAGTTGAGGAATGCTTTGCGACTTAAGGCATTAGCGACTACATTCTCCTTGCCAGGTTGATACCTGATCTCAAAATCATATTCTTACAAAACCTCAATCCAATGTCGTTGCCTCATATTGAGGTCAGCTCTGGGTGAAGATCCATTTAAGGCTCTTGTGGTCCATGACCAGAGAGAATTTGTTGCCAAGAAGATAGTTTCACCAAAGCTTGAGAGCATGAATAACTGCTAATAGCTCCAGGTCATGGGTAGCATAATTCCTTTCATGGGTCTTTATCTTCCTCGAAGAATATGCTATAGGATGACCTCCTTGCATTAGTACATAGCCTAGTGCAAGTGAACTAGCATCCATGACAACTTAAAATTCCTTGCTCAAGTTAGGAAGCTTTAGAATCGGTGCTGTCTCTAGGCTATGCTTGAGCTGATCAAAACTTGATTGTTCATTGGGCGTCCATGCTATGGCAACCTGCTTCTTCAACAAATTTTTAAGGGGTGTTGCAATTAAGGTGTAGTCCTTAATGAAGATTTTGTACCAACTTGTTAATCCAAGAAAGCTACGTACTTCTTTAACAGAAGTTGGTGGAGGCCACTCTTGGACATCCTTGACCTTTCTAGGATCTACAGAGATTCCTTCATTTGACACAAAAAATCCAAGGTATTCAATCTACCTTTTGAGGAAGGCACACTTTTTCTTCTTAGCATAGAGCTTATGAGTTCTCATGGTCTCAAGGACGATGCGAACTTGGGATTCATGATCCTCCTCTTCCTTGGAATAAACCAAGGTTGTTAGAATATCAAGCTCGTTCATGTGTTGGTGCATAGATCGGATGCCGTATGCTTGCGTAGTGAATGCTGGAAGGTCCCCAAGAACAAAAGAACTCTACTTTTTGCACAAAACTCAAGGTAAAAAGCATGCACGACATGAACAAGAGACCAATTGGGTGCAATCTCCCCCCATGCCTTGTGTGAGCGCTCTATAAAGCATGTATTTTATGTATTAATCATCTTCAAGCTCAAATAATAGCCCAAATTACAAAATAGCAAGCTTTTGGCTTTTGAGTTTGCTTTAGCATAAAATAGAAATAAAGCTAATGGGCGGTGCCCAAAGAGTCAGGCGTACCCAATACAATGTCCAAGTACAAATAACATAATCGTGCGCCCATGCGCATACAAAATAATAAACAAATATCCAATGCCTCAATAAATAGACGCGACAAAATATAGACACCACACCTAAAGTATGCGCCCATCAAAATATAAGTGATAACTCGAATACTCGCTATCCTCGAATGCATCATCTTCAAGCTCAAATAATAGCCCAAATTACAAAATAGCAAGCTTTTGGCTTTTGAGTTTGCTTTAGCACAAAATAGAAATAAAGCTAATGGGCGGTGCCCAAAGAGTCAGGCGTACCCAATACAATGTCCAAGTACAAATAACATAATCGTGCGCCCATGCGCATACAAAATAATAAACAAATATCCAACACCTCAATAAACATGCGCGACAAAATATAGGCGACGTGCCTAAAGTATGCGCCCATCAAAATATAAGTGATAACTCAAATACTCACTATCCTCCAATGCTTTCCTCTGCTACTACTGTTATCTCTACACATCAACTGAAGCATTCACAATCGTTAGTAAAATAATACAATTAAACCGACAAAAGTGAATACCTAGCAGTCTTCAGCTACATAAATAAATCAACTGGTTAGAAATCAATCCTAACCTTAATTTATTACGAGTGCGCACTCTAAACTCATAAACGTTTATTAATTTAATATGCATTTTGCGGAATCACCTGCTATGGAATCACCCATGTACACACTAAGTTAATGAAACACCCGAAAAGGATAGGCGTTCCCATCAACTTCTCGCACAAAGAATCCACTTTGTGTATGAGCCTCGGTCATCAAAGTTTACGGAATCCACCGTAAAACCTCACGGAATCCACCGTGAAATATGCCTCCTGGCATCATGTATGTTTGACCGACATGAGATGGACATAGCTAGTCTGGCTAGATCAGTTAGGTACATTAAATAAGTCGGTTCTACTTCTAGTGTGAATGGTCTTTATGACCTTAGGTTGTATATGCACAAAGAGTGTGCTGAATGAATAATGAGAAGAATAGAGAGAGGAAGCATGTTGCTTCACTCCATGTTGCTCTCTTTCCTGCATCCATGAAATCTAACATGGTATCAGAGCCATGAATGGGCTCACTGGTGGAATGCACTCAAGAAGAAGACTTGAAGATTGACCTGAAGAGCTGGGAAAGGAAGAGGACTGACAGTCATTTTTCATCAATGGTCTCACAGAAGTATGTATTGTGGAGCATTGGAGTCTCATTGCTTGAAGCAGGAGCTGTGGCTTGCTGAGGAGTCTTCCAAGGATTGGTTGAGCACCAGTGAGTGCCTTATCATTATAATAATAAGCAAAATCTGTAGCAGCAAAGGTCAGGCTAGTCTGCGTGTTTGCGCTTGCTGTGGCTGAAGGCATATCCCACTGCAACACAAGGCATTTGCAGCTCCTCAGGTAATCTACAGCTTGCTTATACACCTTGGAAGGTGGTTGAAGGTCTTGGCATGCTATCACTTGGATGTATGCTCAGTTATGAGCTACAGATCTGATCTACAGATCTAACAGCAGTTCAGCTGCAAATAGTGGTAGGGCAGCTTGTATCTGAACTTAATTGGAGCTTGATGCTCTCTGATATGATTTATGGATCTCATTGGAGCCAAGGAGCACTCTGGAAGACATATGTATCAGTTCTCATGCCTTTGAGCTGAAATTTCTTGAAGGAAGTACTCAAATATGGAAGTGTAAACAGACTGGAAACCTGTCTCAAAATAGTGGGCAGCAAGCATTAGTTTCCATTGAAGCATTACATAACACTTGGCTGGCATTTATCATATGTATGACATGGGATATGTCTGCTGGAGGGTTATGGATTGGGTTGAGCATCAAGGGATCATGGAAGTTGAAGTCTAAGGCTGATGATTACTGTAGTGACATTGTCTCAGTGGTTGCAAGCAGTAAATGCAATCTATGAATTGGATTCATGAAGACAGGATGCCTATAGTTACCCGAATGCTCATGTATTGAACCTAACACTTCAAAGTGAATGTCTGACATGATTTGAGGCTGTTTTGGAGCTAGATTGACTTTGGTTTACTGAGAAGTTGCTAATTGCAATTTGTAAGCAGAAGGCTTGACACTTATACCTGCTATCTATGCACGGACTTGTGCCCCATTGGTTATGCTTGGATTGCTACATGTACTAGCAAATGTCTATGAAGGTTTGGGACATGTATGACATGTATATCACTCAGTTTTGGGCTTGAAATCACTGCTGGTCACTCACAAAATTACAATTTTCAGACTGCATATATGTACCCTTGCAGTGAGGTTGCAGAAGTTCAAACCAAAGTGAATATATAGTATTTGCACTGACTGCTTTACTCACAGGTTAAGCCACTTGGTTGTGAGCTGTTTTGGACTGTCCGTGGGCTGAAATACCCTGGTTTTTTTTATTGCAATTAATTGCAGAAAACTGTCATAAACAGTTCCGGGCTGAAGTTGAACTGTTAAGAAGATCTTGGTTTGCAGGTAGTCAGGCAAGGTCTACAACATGGCAAATGCTGATAGAACTGATAATCTAACCCAAATTGTGGGAGAAAAGCTTGATAGAAACAATTATGCAATATGGAAGTTCCGCATGGAGAACTTTTTGATAGGAAAAGGATATTGGGACTTAGTGACAAGTGTTGAGGCTGAACCTGAAGTTCCAGAAAGGAATCCTACAGCTGATCAAAGACGAGCGCATCGAGCTTGAACGGAAAGAGCTCGCAGGGTTTTACATTGGTTGTCATTATGTATCTCCAGCAGATGCATGGAATATATTGGTCAAATACTATGGCACAACTACAAGTGCAAGGAAGATACAACTGAAGCAGAAATTGAATAACATGGAGAGGAAGAACAGATCCATACAAGATTATGTCACAGAGGTTAAGACCATAGAAGATCAACTGGCATCTGTTGGTTCACAGGTTGAAGATGAGGATATGGTTGCAGTGACCTTAAATGGCTTGGGTCTGGAGTACAAGTCTTTTGACACTTCAGTGTCTGTGTAGGCTGAGATGCCTGACTTTAATGAGCTGGTTGCATTATTGATTCATGAAGAGGTGAAGCTTGGCTTAGCTACAGGATCAAGCAGTTCAAAGAATAAGGATGCAATTTTTTACTCGAATCAGCGTGGTCGTGGTAGGCATGGTAGAGGCTATGGATCTCGCAGAGGAGGCCAGCAGAATGCATCCTATAGTAATAGCAATCAGCAGTCATCATCAAATGCAAGAGGTGGTGGAAACTTTCGAGGCAGGGGGAGATCTAACTCCCGTAGCAGAGGCTCATGGCAGTAGCAGCATCAGTCAGACAATCCAAATAAAGATAAGGATTGTCACTACTGCGGAAAGTATGGGCATATTGTAAAGGACTGCTAGAAGAAGCAGGGAAACCAGAAGGGCAAGCAGCATGGACATTATGCTACGTCCAGTTAGGCAGATGACTCTGGTGATAGACTGTTTGCCATGCAGTATGTCAAAGATAAGGCTGCTAAAAAATCATCTGATGATGCAGTGTGGTACATTGACTCGGGGGTGTCGAATCACATGACCCCTCATGCTGATTGGTTCACGGATATGGTGGCTCAAAAGCATGGCTATGTATGCACAAGTGATGACATGTAGCATAGCATTGAGCATAAGAGCAAAGTGCCTCTTGTGGTCCATAATGGTAGAAAGAAAAATTTGCATGATGTATTGCATGTCCCTTCAATTACGAAGAACTTGTTATGTGTCAGTCAGATGACAGAGCAGAACTTGCAGGTTAGATTCAATAAGCATGGCTGCTTTATTGAAGAGTTTGGCAATGGCTGCAAGTTGATAGCTCGTGGTCACAGGAATGGCAGAATGTTTACTCTTGATGCTTCTTTGCCAGAGCTGAATTCAGCAATGTTTGCCCATGGTTCTGGCATTGTTAGGGATTTGGAAATATGGCACAAGAGAGTGGGGCATGTCAATTTGCAAAGGCTGCAAATTATGCAAAAGAAACAGCTGGTTACAGGTTTACCGAAGTTCCAATATTTAGATATTGGTCATGTATGCGAGGCTTGCCAGTTCGGTAAGCAGTCACAATTGCCATTTGTCAAGCATGTGTGACAGAGTACACGTCCATTGCAGTTAGTGCACTTTGATGTTTGGGGGCTAGCTCATAATGTATCTATGGGAGGTTCCAGATATTATGTATCCTTCATTGACGACTACAGTCGCTATACCTGGCTTTACATATTGAAAACAAAAGATGAGGTCTTTGCTGTTTTTCAGCAATTTAAAGCACAGGTTGAGAAGGAGTTTGAGTGCTACATCTCTTGCTTGAGATCTGATAGTGGTGGGGAGTATGTATCAAATGAATTTGATGATTTCTTGGCTGAAAATGGCATTCGTAGGCAGCTCACCTGCAGCTACACTCCGCAGCAAAACGGAGTAGCTGAAAGAAAGAATAGGGTTCTTATGGAAGCTGCTAGGGTTATGATGAATGAAAAGCATATGCCGCTTTAGTATTGGGCAGAGGCTGTTATGACAGCCGTATACATTTTGAATAGGACTCCCACTACATGTTTTCATGAGATGACATCGTTTGAGAAGTTGTATGGCTATAAGCCGGATGTAAGTCACATGAAAGTATTTGGCTGTCTTGCTTATGTGCATATTCCAGATGAGAAAAGGAAGAAGTTGGATGGATATTCGCAGGAGAAGAAGGCATACAAATGCTATGATCCCTCTACCAGGGAAACTTTGGTAAGCAGGGATGTTATCTTTGATGAGATGGGCTCTTGGTATGTATCACCAGTTGCAGTGCCAATGGAGATGCCTTCCACTCATGCCTCTACAATTGATTTACAGTAGAGCACTGCTATGACAGGACCTCGTAGTCAGACAGTATCCCCATGGATAGGGAGATTGAGGAGCTCGCCGTCCATTGACACCAGTATGTCAGTGAGGGGGAGACATGATGTCTTGGACAGCAAAGGAAAAGAGAAAGTTATTGAGGATGCATCTTGTATGATGACACCTAGCAGAATGACTTCTGGCTATGAGTCTGGTGATACTCTAGACAGCGAACTTGGTATTCCGACTGTCTATATGCCTGGCACAAGGTAGAGCAGGTATATTATGCATCATGAGAGAGGGGAATCGACTAGTGCACCACATCTTAGACGCTCACAGAGGGTCAGATACCCTGTTGACAGGTTGACATACAGTGGCTACTCTGCAAAGCATTATGCGTACATGACAAAAGTGATGGATGTCAAAGAACCAAGTACATATGCTGAAGCAGTGAAAGATGAGAATTGGTGTGTAGCCATGGATGAAGAAATGAATGCCTTGGGAAAAAATAAAACATGGGATCTAGTACCACTGCCTGAAGGGAAAAAGACCATTGGCTACAAATGGGTCTACAAAATCAAATGCAAGTCAGATGGCAGTGCGGAGAGATACAAAGCCAGGCTGGTCGCAAAGGGGTATGCCCAACAGTATGGACTTGATTATGAGGAAACATTCAGCCCTGTTGCCAAGATGGCAACCATATGCACTGTGATTGCCTTGGCTGCTGCTAAAGGCTGGAAATTGCAGCAGATGGACGTTAAGAATGCATTTCTTAACGGTGACCTAGCAGAGGATGTCTATATGGTTCAGTCGGAAGGGTATGTTCACCCTGATTTTCAGCATTATGTATGCAGGCTGAAAAAGGCATTGTACGGGCTGAAACAGTCTCCGAGAGCTTGGCATACTAGGATCAGTAACTACTTGCAGAGATTGGGTTTTGTTGTTGGCAGGGCTGATCATAGCCTATTTACAAAGAAGACTGACAGTGGTTTAGTAGTGCTGGTCATATATGTTGATGATTTGATAATCACTGGTGATGATGACTTGGGCATATAGCATGTAATGAAGATGCTGAAATCTGAATTTGACATGAAAGACTTGGGAGAACTGAAGTATTTCTTGGCATTGAGGTAGTTCCAGCTTATAATGGGTTATGGCTGATGCAGAAGCACTATGCCATAGAGATGCTAAAGAAGTATGGCATGGCTGAATGCAAACCACTGCATACACCTCTTGATCAGAATTCAAGCTAGATATGAACACTGGGGCTAAAGTAGAGGATGTGACTATGTACAGGCAGATGGTTGGCAGCTTGATTTACTTGACTATCACTAGGCCTGACTTGAGCTATGCTGTAGGGCTCATAAGCCAGTTTATGCAGAAGCCTAGAAAGCCGCACTTGGATGCAGCTAGACGCATTATGAGATATGTTAAATCTACTGTAGAGTATGGGCTGTTCTATGTCAGAGATAAGCCCTTGATATTAACTGGATACACGGATGCAGATTGGGCAGGTTGCTCATATGATCATAGATCTATGAGTGGATATGCATTTGGATTTGGTAGCGGCATGATTAGCTGGAGCAGCAAGAAGCAGCCTACAGTTTCTTTATCGAGTACTGAGGCAGAGTACAGGGGTGCTGCATTGGCAGCATGCGAGATTTCATGGCTGCTCAAGCTTATGGCTAATTTGGACATACAGGTAGATGCTCCAGTGAAGTTACTATTTGATAATCTGAGTAGTGTACTCATGGCTATGAATCCAGTCTATCATGCCAGGACGAAACACATAGAGGTACACTACCATTTCATCAGAGAGATGGTTCTTGCAGGACGAGTTGATCTTATGCATGTAAAGACAGATGAACAGGTAGCGGATATCTTTACCAAGTCCTTGGATCAAGATAAGTTCTGTGGTTTTAGACAGCTGCTTGGAGTACATATGTTGTCTTGAGCTTGAGGGGGAGTGTTAGAATATCAAGCTCATTCATGTGTGTTTGACAGGACATAGCTAGTCTGGCTAGATCAGTTAGGTACATTAAATAAGTCGGTTCTACTTCTAGTGTGAATGGTCTTTATGACCTTAGGTTGTATATGCACAAAGAGTGTGCTGAATGAATAATGAGAAGAATAGAGAGAGGAAGCATGTTGCTTCACTCCGTGTTGCTCTCTTTCCTGCATCCATGAAATCTAACAAAGGTATCATCAAAGAAGACAAGCGCAAAGTCGTCAAGATATGGTCTAAAAATGTATTGCATTAGCCTGTTAAAGGTGGCAGGGGCATTAGTCAATCCGAAAGTCATTATTGTGAATTCAAAATGACCATATCTTGTGTTGAATGCCGTCTTAGGAATATCTTGTTCTTTGACGTGGATCTAGTAGTAGCTGACCTTAAGTTGATTTTGGAGAAGATTTTTGCTCCCTATAATCAATCAAGTAACTTGTCTATCCTTGGGATAAGGTATTTATTCTTGATGGTTACTTGGTTCATGCCTCTATAATCAATGCAAAGGTGAAGTGTACCATCCTTCTTCTTTTGGAACAAGACTGGAACTCCCCAAGGAGAACTGTTGGGTCGTATGTACTCTTTGTCCAATAGTTGTTTGAGTTGTTCCTTTAACTCAATAGCTTCAAGAATGGACATCTTGTAGGGCCTTTTTGCGACTGGTGCAGCTCTTGGTGTTAGCTTAATCTCATGATCCACTACCCTAGGAGGTGGTAATTCTGTCGACTCTTCTGGTAACACATTCGCATACTCTTTTAGTCATGATGTTTCTTCATTGGTGTCCTCTACCTGTTCCGGTTTATTTAGCTTGATCAGGTAGATGGGTAATCCTTTTCTTATCCCATGAACTATTCACATCCTTAGGTAGCTAGATTTTTGGTTTACCTGATTCTCCCTGTGTTGTCACCTGCTCACCTTTAGAATTACGACAGGAGACTTATCCTTTTCCACAATGAATGTGAGCATCATTGGGGATTAGCCAATCCATCCCGAGTAGGCACTCATAGACTCCTAGACTCATTACCCTGAATTTAGCATATGTGGGCTCGTTTTCGAGTAGGATTTCCACCTTATCAGTTTGTCTAGTGCAAGTGATTTCTCACCCATTTGCTAGTTCAACAACCAGGGTAGGTGCAGCTACAATACCTTGGTAATTTGATGGTGTTTGGATTACTGAGAACTAGTGGTGTGGCCCCTTTTTGTGGAGAGCAGCATGAACAGATGCCCTCTCAATCTCATATTTCATGGACGGGTCTTCTTCTTCATTGATTCCCTTAGTGGAGATATTGGAAGTTTTTGCCCTTCCCATTGCTGCATGACCACGGCCATGGGTAGCTCTAACTTGGCCACTGAATTTTCCTTGGCGACGATCTCCACCAAGTTTGGGACATTCCCTTTTGAAGTGTCCAGGTTCATTACAATGGAAACATTGCATGCTTTGATTTCTTCTTTGAGTGGGAACAAAGTCACTGATTGTATTTGCCCTTGGCTTCTTCCGTTGGCCTTGACTTTGTCCTTGAGCCCTCTTGAATTGAGCTTTCAACATTCTTGGATTCTAGTCCTTATAAGACCATGGTCTATTATTCCCAGGACTTCTTGGGCAATAAGTCCCGCTCTTATCAATGTGTCTTGCAAATTCAAAGGATGCATTGATTCCAACCGAGTGTTCAATGGTGGGTTCAGCCCATCACAAAACTTTGAAACTTGTTGGGGAATGCTCATGGTCAGAGCATATTTTAGCAAGGAGACAAATCTTGAGTAGTACGCTTCCATTGAGAGGCCCAATTGTTTCAATTTTAAGAACTTGTTCATCTTCTAATTTCTATATGCAGGTGGCATGTATCTTCCCTGCACTACTTCCTTTAGCTTATCCCAAGTTATTGTGTTTTTAGAAACTACTTGGTCCTTACACCATTGCTTCCACTAGAGCCTAGCTTCTCTGGTAAGTTTGAGCTTGGCAACCATGGCCTGGTTCACAGGTGATGTTCCTACTACACTAAAGTAATCTTCCATGGATTCAACCCATACTTCGGCATCAACTTCAACAGTCTTTCCTTTCCCGTCCAATTCTGGTGGTTTAATCTGTTTGAGAAGAAACTTCTTCTCTTGTGCCTCTGCGGACACAAGACTCTGGTTCTGCGCTTGGGGTTGTATTTGGTTTTGGATTAAAACCTTTGTGTTAAGATAACATTTACATTTCTCTACATCTTGAATCAATGCACACAATTATTTTTCATCAATACTATACAACAATTTAAATGAACATAAAATTCTTATTTATTAATAAAGAAGCATAAGCCTTGAGTAGAATTATTCAGGAATAGATAGATATTGGTTGGGATAATTTACATTTTCAATAGATATATCAACACCAAGTTAATAATTCCCTATTGGATTCAGCTATAGGGATAGAATAGTAATATGGGTTGGGAGAATGGATTCTCAGGATGTGATAAGTAATGGGAAGTTCAGGAAGTCCCCGGTTCTTATAGCCATGACGTTCCTTTCGCCCCATTACTTTAGTTCTGTTCAATTGGCAAGACTTTGACCACCTCATCATCATAGATGTAGCGATTTTGTTCTACTTGCTAGGATTCAATATGTAGGAAGGAATTTACACAAGCCTCATGGAAGATGAATAACTTGATCATCTTCAAGTCTTCCAACCATTTTAGTCTCTTTAGGTTGTTTTGAAGATAGGCGAGTCCATTGGCATCTATATAGTGGTATCTTGTGCTCCAAGTCCAACACCTTTCCACATACAGCGATGAAGGATTGTAGAGTCGATCTAAAATTCCCATCATGTTTGATCGTCGGCGATAACTTGAAGAGTTCATAGCCATCTTGAACATGATGTGAAATATGAGGAACCTGATCCATGTCTCATAAGTCTGAAAGCGCCAACAATCCACAAGTGAGTGAAGAGAAAAAAAAGAATTATTTTCTAGTGAAAACATCTCTTCACTCTACCTTGTTTAATACTATTTGGATTGTTCTATTCATTGGTTCACTTTGATACCAACTATAACGTGCTTGTCTGTTGGCTACCCAAGCACGCTTTAGCAGTCCGTCAAGAAATGAATCCAAGCATCGCCGCCTGGCACTCCCATGGAATGTTCCAAGATTTGTCGCTTAGGGTTTCCCAAGTCCATCTCGCAATGGAATGTTCGCGGCTGAACCCACTAGGATTGACCTCAAATCTAGGTTCCTAGGGGTTAAGGTCTCCTGACCGCATTTTAGCATTGGGTCCTAGACACCCTACTTTACGCAAGGATACCCAAGCCAACGTAGATCCATGCCGCACTTGGTTCAAAGAGAATGGAAAATGAGAGGGATGCACCGCTCAACCTCTTTGCCCATAAAGGATAGTCCCATTTTGGTCCCCCTAAAATGGCATGAATCGAGTTCTAATCTAATATTACCTAAAGCTCATTTGTCTATAGAACCTTGTCAGAAGCCTCCCAGCTCTCTAGGACTACCCTTCTGTTGGACGGACTCGTCACGGGTTCCACTCACCCACTTCCCTCAATATGCATTCTTTAGTTACCTAATTAGGTCCTATCACATTTATGTGGGACATTTAAAAACAATTGTCTTAATTAAGCCTTTTAAGAAACAGGGTTCGTTTGCGTAACTTATGGCACTGACACAAAAAAAATCCAGACAAGTTCTTTTGGACGTAAACTTTATATTATCATCTTAACTCAAATAAAATTCTCATCCAAAAAGGACAGATTCTGCAATCCATGGGGATGCATCTTATTTCCTCTAGGTTTTCGCCCTTGCACTAGTAATAGGGCCTCGAGCATCTATCTCGAGTCGTGTAGATCATTTGAGTAGAACTTGGAGGCAAGGAATTTACAGCCAGAGCCCCCCTGGCATCCAAGAATCCTCCTACATTCAAACAGACCCATGAAGAGACCTCTCATGGCAGGTTCGATCCAAGTTTCCGTCACGGTTATTTGGAATCCCCTTGGCTAGGGTTGGTGGCCAGATGGGGGTAGCTTGGCCCGCCCTCCTTGAGTTCAACGTGATTCTATTTTCTGTTGTGAGCTTGGGTCATTCATTCCTTTCACAAACATTGAACCTAGATTTACAAGCACAAACAAACAATGAAGGCAAGTGCTCTTAGGACATCTGCTAAGGTGGAGTCCTTATCTTTGATGCTAATGTCACCTTTCTTGATCATTCTTGCCTCGGCATCATTTTCCACTTTTTTTTGGGGGATAGAGAATATTCTCTTCTTGACCTCACTACTAGGTATTAGGGTAGAGTAATTACACTATAGTTTTAAATGACGACTCCCCTGGGTTACTATCCTTTGGTCCTCCTATCTTGAGATCTTGGTCTAGGGTTTTGTTGGGTCAATTGGTAATCATCTTTTCCATCTTAGAACTCTATCTGGTTCTAAAAGTTCTCCCTAGGGTCTCCTCCCTTCAAGATAACAGGAACTTATATTTACTCCTCTTGCAAGTCAAGCATAAACTAAGTCTATTTACCATTCCAAAACAATTACGAGTATCAAATGTAGCTTGACGAATAGTCATTCTCTTTGTGTGTACTACATTCGAGCTTCCTTGTATTAGCTTTGGGATGTTTCATATTTTGAAAAATGATATACCTTAGCGTGTTTTGGATTCATCACAACTGGCTATTGGGTTTGAGACCAAAGAGCGTGTTGACTCCAAGTCAAAATATGGTCATAAGGACAATTCAATTTATTTGCGACTAAGGTCCTAGTTGGGTCAAGCTAAATCTTGGCTTCACTCATCGACCAGGACTTCATTTACCAAACTATTTCTTTCAAATCAGCTCAACACTTCACAAGCACACCTTTATCTACCATTTTAGATGCATATACCATTATGTGGTGCAATTGAGGCTATTCATGATTCCATGCAAGTCCCAATGCAAGTCTTCCCTAAGTTGTCAATGGGATGCAAGGTCCCTATTCATAGAAATCCCTTCTAGTACATTTATGCAACTCAAAAGGCATGACTTAATTTCTCAAATGCGAGTGTATATGCATTCATTGAAAATGCAAGTTAATTCTCTATGATGGTCTATGAAGTACAATTGACCTAGACGGAATATTTATGTACCTTGACAATCTATGCTACATATGTGCAAGTTAGATCCTATTACTTGACTTGTTTCTGCTATACCCGTAGGTACTCAATATATTTCTGACATCTCATGATTATTAAACCTATTTCGGCTACCTTTCAAAATATGAAAATTACCCAATGCGAGGCATGAGTTTTTTTCTAATAATTCCTATGCTTAAATGTTCGATTTCAGTTTTCTAAACATGGTAGCGATACCTGGTTTTAGAGAATTGAGTTAGCATTTCTGTGTAATAAACCGTTTGTGTTGATAATGGCATCTTTTCCCATCCCTTCTCCCATAGTTGCGGCTTTTCCAGTTACCTAGGAGAGCTTATGCTTTGGGGCCATTTTGGAGTTGGAAGTGACCTTCACTTCCTTCAAAGGACTCCTTGGTGCCGGAGTTCCCTCCGCTCGCCTTGTCTCTCACGATCTCTGGAGGTAGTCGATGGAGTGGCTATAGGACTTGTGGTGAGGAGAAGCAGTACTCGAGCGTTTGCCCAATAGGGAGTTATTCTTGAACCACTTCTCTCCCTCTCTCGCCCTTCTTTAACCAAGAATCCCCTTCCCTCTCCTCTATCTCTGATTCTCTCCTTCACTACCTCCCCCTCTCCTTCTCCTTCTCAAAATTTTGGTGAAAAAAGGGGGGGCGATGGAGGGGGGTGTTGGTTAAGGGAGGCGAAAGAAGAGGATTATCCCCCTTATCAAGGGGGGGGTTTGTAGGGAGGGGGAGGAGGGTATTATGGAGACGGGGTGTGACACGAGGTCCCCCTTCCTCTTCCTCTGTTTAGATGGCCCAAATGGCCTTTCCGCCATGCAGTCGTTAGTTTAGTTTGGCTCCCTCCCTCATCTCATAATTTGACTTCTCCTCCCCTCGTCAACAAGTGCAATTGAACTCCCTCTCCCTCCACCACCCAAATGGCATCGATAGGGAGAGGTGATGCAAAAAAAAAATCAGTTTATTTTATTTTTAAAAAACAAGGGCCTTTATGATAGCGGTGGTGGAAGATACGAGAAAGGGGGGGTGTCGTCATCACAACAGTGGCGGCCTATTACAATTGCCCTACTCTCTGCCATGAAATCTACGTCTATTAGTAGAGTAAAATGCCTATTCAAACTTTTTTTAACTTTGAGAAGAAGAGGAGTCAAGGACAAGGTTCTTCTCCTTAGTATTATTATAGAAATCAAGTCTGCAAAATCAGTTATATCACCCCTTTTATTCATAGATAACGTGAAGCTCTTGTATTAATCTCCAAGTCTATCTAAGCATGCACACATAATAATATCATCATCATCAACTATCACAATGATAGATCCAAGAGCTTTTATAATACTCTTGATCTTCAAGGCATAATCAATAATAGATAAGTTTTATCTTTTCACTTGGTATTTACCTTTGCCCTTCAGTGTAATTTCATTTCTCCTTTAATGTGATTCCAAATAACATTTGAAATTTTTTTCGAAATCCAAATATCTTTGTCCTTCAAGAAATTTGTCATTCTAAACTTTAATGTAGGATAATTGTTCTTATCAACTTTCCAACTAAGAATATGATTGAAGCTATTAGTCATTTTGACAAAACAAAAAACCTTGCAAAAATTGCAATCTATAAGTAAGTAGATACCAGGTACACCACAACTAAACACACAACCTTTTTCACTAATTGCATAACAATAAATACAATCTACACTCTATATGTAGATACCTTTTTTATATGTATCCCAGTAAATATATGAAACCTTACACATTCAAAATCTATAACTTGCGCACTTGTTAACAACCAATATAATCAAAACTATTCTATATCCTAAAATTATTGTCAGTAATACTTTCAAGTCTAGAACAAAGGCCAAAATGACCTTAGATTCCGAAAATCATAGCTTTGCTGGCTTCAAGAGCCTCCTACTCACCAAGTTTTGTTGCAATCAAAAAGTGTACCTCTGCCAAGCTCAGGAGCCTCTTATGGCTATAACCTAAGGTAAATTGAACAATGTAGAGGAGCTTCTTACCCATTGCTTACTTGCTTGATTTTTTGCTTCAACACCTTCATCTTAGCCTTCAATCGAGCTTCACATAGCCATAGAATGGCTTTGATACTACCAAGAAAATAAACAAGAGGGGAGAGAAGTGAAGCACCCAAGAGTGCACACACCAAAGCAATAGAGACTTGAGAATAGAGATATGGCTGAAAACTTCTCTTTGTTCTTTTATCTTCTTTTTTACAAAATAACTAAGTCTAAAACATGATAAAAGACTAATATGAAACTAGCACAATGTAATTACACATGGTTATTAATTGTGAAACCACCCGTTAGGAAAGAAGAGATGACACAATGAATGTGCCACAACCGAGGATGGACTAGGTAGGTATAGTTCAACTATAGAATCACTCGCATATCTTTATATCAGTCACCTAACATGCTAGTGAATAATATCATGCTACAATATCACCAAGGCACATAGTGGATATCAACTCATGTAGAACTTGACATATTAATAGTTATGCACTCCTCAATCGAATTCTTCACTTCCACTCTGATACCAATTGAAAAGATTTGAGATAGACACACAAGGAAAGGGAGATAGGCATAAGATATAGAGTCTCAATCCTTCTCAACCTCCATTCCTCTTATTTTTCCATTCCATTGTTATTCTAAAATGATATTCTCTAAAAGTGGATAGACTCATCTTTTGCCTTAAAGTCAATTTACTTATATTATTCCTTAGTTTAATGCATACATTGGCTATACCCATAAGCTAATATATATTTCTCAATATTGTGATGATAAGAAGGATGACCTTCATAGTGGCAAATTGTAGCAAGGAAATTATGCATCATCTTCAAGATAGAATGATGACAAAAATGAGTGTTTGTTTGTTATGTTGTATATGATAAATGCTTTTCAAGAAAGGAAGCATTTGATGATATAGTACTATGTTGATTCACATGAATTTAATGAAAGATGTAGGGAAAGAGAGAGATAGAGCTTGAGCTCTTGCAAGACATAACACACACAGATAGAATGCATACAATATAGGAAGCAGAAATCCTAGTCTCTATTATTATTATTATTATTATTATTATTTATTCACTTTATGAGTCCACAAAGAATAAGAGAGTAAAACATCTATAATATACAAGTAGTCCATAGTATGATTACACTAAGTAGAAAGATGGCTAGATAAATATCTTGTAACTTAGGTATTTGAACTAATCAAATATAAAATATCATTGGAATGATATGTCGATGTAGATACCAACCATGTCAGTAATATGAATGTGGACATGGTCATCCAAGAATGTAAGTGTCAACTCATGTTGACCTTGACATCTCAAGAATCCCCCTCAAGCTCACGCTCAACTATTCTAAGTATGCTTGAAAAATGTTGAAGCGTTTTTACTCCTAGGGCCTTGGTGAAAATATCTACAAGCTACTCCTCTTTGCTCACATATATGAGATCAATGTCACCTACGAAGACTTGCTCTCTAATGAAATGATAATGAATCTCAACGTTTTTAGCACATGCATGAAACATTGGGTTCCTAGTCAAGTATATATTGCTCATGCTATCACAATAGATAACAACTCTCCTATCTACCTCTATTTTCAAATCATCAAGTATCTTTCACATCCAATATACTTCACATGCTACCATAGTAGCACCCTTTTACTCTACCTCTATACTTAATAATACAAGAGTGGACTATTTCTTACTACTCCAAGTCACAGTCCCACTCCGAAAGGAAAATAGATAGCCACTAGTGGACTTCCTGTCACACACAATGCTTGCCTACTTTGTATAAATATAACCAAATGATTGTACTACTACATCAACCTAAAAAAAGTTACCATAATCCAATGTGGCCTTAAGGTATTGCAAGATATGTCTCACATTTTCCAAATGAGGCTTACAAGACACTAGCATATTGTAACATGTCCCCCTGTCCGCTTGTAGGACATGTCTTAGCAGCCCATCGGGAAGAGAGTCTAGAAAGCACCACCCGGAACTCCCAGGAGATGTCACGGGGTTTGCAATCTAGGTCTTCCCGAGTCACGAAGTGGAAGCATTCCAGCCGTTCCCACTTAGGACCGACCTGAATCAGGGTTTCCCTAATGGTCAAGTTCCTAGGAGGTAACTAGCGTCGAGCCTACTTTGCACAGAAACATCAGGGTCGAAGCAGATTTATACTGCACTTGGTTCAAGGAGAATGGGAAATGAGAGGGATGCGAAGCTCGACCTCTCTGCCCATAAGGCATAGCCTCATTCCGTTCCCCTAAAACAACAAAAATTGGGACTCTAGCCCTAATGACTCTAGGTCATTATTACCTCGCTCTCAAATCCTTTGAGAAAATTTCTCGACCAACCAGGAGCACCCTTCCGTAGGACGGACCCAGGGTCACATCCACCATACTTTCCTCATGTTGCTTTAGTTATCTAATTACCTACCACATTTGGTTTGACAAGCAAAAATAGCTTCCTTAATTAACCAATTAATCACTGGTTCCTTCACATAACTTAGGCACTGACATAGGAAAACAATGTCAAACAAGTTCCTTTTCAACATTTGATCTTTATTTATCAGTCTTTGGAATACATCATATAATCCGCTTGAAGGCTATTCTAGCAATCCTCAGGGATCGCTATTCCAAGTTTCGCCTGTAGACTAGTATGCGGGCCTCGAGATCCCATCTCGAGTCACGTCGGCCTCTTTGTAGGATCCGGAGGCAAGGGATTTATGGCCAGAGCCCCCACTGGCACTCAGGTGTCCTCCTGCTCCAAGCAGTATCCACGGAGAGACCTCTCGCGGCGGGTTCGATCCACGTACCTGGCGCGGTTAAACAACCCCCTTGGATAGGGTGAGGCAGACAGTCGGAGGTAACTGTATTGCCTCTCCCTCCAGGATTTCAACATGAAGCATTAGATGATTTTCCAATATTAGTTCCTTGAGCAAAAAAGTATAAAGAGTGCTCCTAAGTGTACAATCACGAGCATTCCAGTGGTCATTTGTACGACCAACTGCTAAGGTATGAATCCTTCTCTCTGAATACATCCAGCATTCGATCCGGGATCAATCGCGACTTGGCAAGATCCCAAGGGTTTTGTAAGCTGAGTTGCTTGTTTACCCTCTTTCCTTGGGTTAGGGTTTATACCTTGTTGACCCAAATTGTTTCCACCGTAGGTTTCCTTAATTTATAGACAATAAATGTTGGGCAACCTCGTTGCCCTAACTTGTTTGGACAATTGCATTCTTGGCAAATTCATAACTCCCCTAACTTGGTGAAATCAGCCCCAAGGAAGGGTGATGTATCAGGATGACTACTCATCCTCTAGAAAATTACACTTGTACTTAGAACTCGCCAAACTTGTTCTAAGGAGTGGCAATACTATTTTGTGATTTAGACACAAAACTATGCGACGTTGCAACTTGTTGCATGAGATAGATGTCAGCACCTAACTTGTGGGATTATTTCTTCCATCACACGGTATTCCTTGGTCAAGAATACCTTTGGTCAAGATGTAGGGTTTGGGAGTCCTCTTGAACCAATCCAACCCCTAACCCTACTAGGCCGATAACGCTTTGGCCCTATGGTTCCTAAATTCATACGGAAGTCTAGTATTTGGTCAATTGATCCTTAGGGTGAGAACCCGAGATCATTCTTGCATGAGTATTTAGATAACCCTAACATTTTCGAGAATGTGGGTAGGATCTTTGGGATCGGAAATATTAGGTTGGCATCCTAAGTGCGATAGTAGGCAGAATTTTAATGTAACTTAACCCTACCTAGCACTTTGAGGTGATCGTCATAAGCAATCTAATTGTACCTTTATGATTTTCATGTAAGCTACTCAACTATATGCGAATTACTTAGTTGATCCAACCAACCCACAATTTAAGATGATCTTTCTTTAAAGATACAAATACATTCTTCTAAATTTGCAAGTACTTTCCCCTAAAAGATGTAAGTAACTGGAAGATAGGTGAGATGCATCATTTCATGCGAGTATGCAAATTCAAACCATAGACCTCCTTCTTTTATGCAACTTAGAGATAATTCTTTTCCTTGCCCTAGACTATAATGATTGACATTCAGAGCTAACTTGTATAAACCCTACGTTGATGCAACAAAGTCAAGCTATAATATTTTTATTGAATATGCATTCAAACTTTGATAAAGAACTCCACACTTGAGCAAATGCCATGAGTCCATCATTGACTTATTACTTCCTTTAGCACTTAATCCAACCTTGAATGTAATTATCATCGCATGCGATTTGCAAAGTACATAAATTCTTTCCATGCATTGCAACTATTCAGGCATCATTTAATGGGTGTCTACAATTATTTTATACGTGAATCACAACTATGCATTATGTGTTATATGCCCTATCCTATACGCGATGCAACAAAGATGCATTTACACAATTCCATCTTTTTACTTATGCATCATGCATTCAGAATTTCATCTACCCTTAACCACGGAAGTGCAAGCAATTGCAAATACTTGACATGCAGCTAAATTTTTTAGATCGAACGAGCAAATAAATTTTCCAATGGGTTTAAACTTGCCTACAAGAATTAAACATGCCTAATGCATCCTTTTCATGCGAAATTAATTTTAGGAACATGGGCATTAAGAATCAAGGCGTTGTCGTATTGCTGCGCATTCGAGGTGTGTAAACCACCCAAAAGTCATGTGTGTGATTTGATACTTTGTACATACTTAGTTGTTATGTTTGCTCTTTCATTCTATGCCGAAGACGGAGAAGAATAAGGAATTTTGGTAGACTGGTAACTCGAGATGCAATCTCATGGGCTACACTTATTTCAAGATATGCCGATTATGGGCTTTGTGAGGATGTTTCCAATAACTACAAATGGATGAGGCTTATCAAGTATTTGACAGACTTTCAGAACAAGGGAACGAAGTCAGTTTGGTTTTGAATGCCATACATGTAGGTAAACTTAATGAAGTTGGGACATCATCCCTGTATCTGTTCCTCCCTACTTGTCATGGTGCGCCCCTAATTGGATGAAGAGGGAACTATGCAAGCTTGTGCTGTTTGGTTGGACTGTATTTGAGCCAGACTCCACCATTTCCAATGGGCTAGCTGGTAGTCCGAGGAAGATATAGAAGAAAACCTCACTTGTGACCCAATTGGTCATATCGTGGTTCTGCTGCTTCTTGTCAAAGTTCATTGGTATATGTTGTTGTGACTAAGAAATTGCTTTGATGCAAAGGATAATGATTTGATTAATGACTGGCACTTTGGTCACCATCTTGTGATGTAATGACAATCCAAAAAGATTGGTTTGGACCGTGCTCATATGATAGTGCTTGCTTTCTTTTATCCTTCAACCTATATTTCGGAGGAGGAACAGGGTCTAAAAAAGGAAGAAAAGCAAAAGGCTAATTTTGGGAGGGAAAAAGCAGATTCGAAAAAGATGAGAGATTGAATTGGGGAAAGAGGAAAGGAACGCGGAGGAATCAAGGAGGAAAATAGCTGGAGAGGAAGGGTGATCATCGAAAAGGTTTGCAATAGGACGGCATTAGTGACGAGGAGGAAGACGATACTCTGTGCAGAATAGGGAGAAGAAAACGACGAAAAAGCTAGGAAAAGCTCGGAAGGTAGACGGAGTGTGGAAGCCTTAAGTAGGACAGAGGAGGACGCGGATGGAGGAAATTGGGGGAAAATGAACTGGCTCGCTGATCATCAGAAGGAGGGAAGAGGAAAAATGCAAGATGAATGGATCTACGAGGATGGCATCAGTTGTGGAGGACGAGGCTTTAATGACAAAGCATCGACTAAGAAGGGGATTCGACGAAGTAGCTGAGAGGAGCAGTCTTTGATCTTGCAAAAAGGCCACTTTATGCAAAGCCAATCGGGCATCAGGAATGATCGCTTTGATGGAGCTCCGATACTACAGAAGGAGGGGAAAGGTTTCTCTATGATCGAAACAGTACCACAGAGAGCGAGCGAAACTGAAGTTACTGTGACAATTCATGACACGGAACTTCAGGGACAAGTAGGAAGACACTTTCCGCAGGATCAAAAATTTGTGAAGTGGCTATAGAAGGGTGCCGAATTCAATGCGTAAAGGAATAAGGTATTCGAAGATTGATATGCGAAGGAAAGATGGTACTCTGCGGTTCGACTAGGAGGAATAGGATAACGGAGAGGTCATCGACTGGATTTACAGGGCGAGTTCTGTGACTGTGAGGAGGAATAGTTTTGGACTTCAAGTTCGAAGGTACTCTGCTGCTTGAATGAGTGCTTTGGGGAGAGATGGCTGGAAAGAAGACCGAGTGCAGCTGAAGTAGATAAAGTCACGGAAGATGACACGAGGCAAAAAAGGGATGAAGCATCATATAAGAAGGTAAAAGATCGATTAAAGCTCTGAGTACAACTTCAGAGATCAAAACTTGAAGCGAATTGAAGAACAGAGCTCTCAGAAGTTTTTTTTTTAAATTCTCAAAATAAAAAATTGTGATTTGTTCCTGCCTGGAGGTCCTTTGGCTCTATCCGACCGACTTCGTCTTCGTCTTCTGCATCAATTCGAAGGAAATGCTAATGTAGAACTACCAGAGCTATACTCTGTTCATTGTGCCTAGATCAAGGAGGAAAAAAAAAACAACGTCATCCAACTGTGCCACCAGAATTTCTGATATGTCGGCAATAGAGGACATCGAGGAGGCTTAAGGTAACGAAGCGAAAGAAGAAACAATTGAAGATAAAGAAAGACTGATGATGAGGACTACGATGAGGTGTTAAAAAGAAGCTACGAGGAAGTCAAAGACACGGAAGGATTTTCTGAAGAATAACCAGGAGGGAAGCTTGTTTTTCAATATGCTAAGAAACGTGCCTTTGGTCCTAAGTGTGCCATAACCAGCAACGCATACAGGGAATTCCATATTTGTGGCCTACTGAGTACAGAGGCTCCCGTTTCAGTAAACACAGGAAGATGGTTAACAGAGCTTATGGTGTACACTTTCTGGAGATTTTGTTTTGCATCATTCCAATTGAGTCAATGATGAAGATGAATCACAGATTCACTCAGAGAAAATGTCAAGTGATCTTTTAAAGCGCTTATAGGAGGCAATAGAAGCTTTAATGTACAGTTGTTTTTGAATTTAGAGCAATATGCAAATGATTTTGCAAGACTTGGGGAACCATTAATCATCTTCTTAAGACATTTATTCTAACTCCAGAGGATTACAAAGTTGCAGAATGGGAAGAAGGCAGTCTGAAAGATCGTGAAAGGAGAGTTACACACCTGGGTAAACAGAAACTGTGTTGCTACTCTGAACTAACCATAAGTCTAATCAGCTGTAACAAGGGATCTACAAGAGTTTTTATAAAGACTTATTACTACAACTCAAGAGTCATCAAGTGAGAAATTTCAATAGCCTCACTCCTTAAACAATATCACTCTGACTCAAAACAAGCTACCTAAAAATCTGTGATCTTCACAGTTAGGTCCTATGCCAAGAACAGATTTGTGACTTCAAATTCCTTATAGTATTGGACATTATTATGATATGTACTAAAACTGTTTCCTAAACCTCTTGTATATACCTCTGAGGATCTTCTGTACTCGTCCTTTATTGCTGCTGTAACTATTCTGAAGAAATATAAATATGATTCTTTGTGGAGGCCGCCACTATTGACGATCTATCCTTCTATCCTGAAATTATTCAAAGTCCTCAGTGGTCGCGACTTGGCTTTCGAAAACCGTTCGACATCTTTGGTGAACCCGACGTGAAAGCGTCGCAAAAATTTCAGGATGGGAGATACTTCAGCCTCTATTTCAGCTTCCTCTACAATTCCAGCTGCGTCTACTTCAGCTCCATCTATGACTACTGCGTCAAGTACTTCAACGGAGGATCTAAAACAGATTTTGCAGAATATGTCCATGTATATGCAGCTCCAAAATCAACAAACACAATTGTATATGCAGCAGCAACAACAATTGCATCAACAGCAGTTGTCTCAGCAAAGGCAACTCTATTCGGAGCAGGAGAATGCAAATAGCGTGACTAAGGCTATTGAAGCAGTTGAGAGTGAGAAGAAGCTATTTGACGAGCGTAATGTTTCAGCATATTTGAAGACATATGAGATCAAGATGGGGTTTTTTGGAGTTCCTGCTGGACTTATGAGTAAGTACTTCCTTCGTCTTGTCACACCTGCTTTGAGGACAAAAGCGACTAATCTTTTTATTCAAAATACACATTGGCAAGATTTTAAGAAGGCTCTAAAAGAAGAATACTTCCTTGAGGACTTTGGTATGGCTACTCGGCGGTCATTCTGAGAGTGGGTCTACATGCCAAACAAGGGTCTTGCTGCTTCGGAGTTGATTCGAGAATTCGAAGAGAGGTATAGTCAGCTTGATGCTATTGAACAAAGAGCATTGGATGTTGAAAAAGTTGAGCTTTTTTTGCAAGCTGCAGATCCTGCTCTTCAAGAAGAATTGGGTGAGCTTCTTGAAGATCGTACGAAGCCTATGGGTCTTAAAACTGATTGGCAGGATGCTCAGGATGCAGTCTCGACTTTGACCAAGAGGAGGATATGGAAGACTCGCCTACAGAATGGTTCCATGACACCTACACCATTATCAGCTCCTATGCCTACTTCTATCCCTGTTATTTCTTCTCCTCCTCAGCCAGTTTCTTGGCCTATGCCAGTGCCTACTATTTCTACTCCACCTATTCCTCCAGTTCCATGACCGATGCCTACACCTTCTGCTCCAAAACCATCCGCTCCATCGGTGCCTACCTCTATTGATGACATAATCAAAGGCATCACAGATTTGACACTTGAGTCAGTCAAAGCAGAGTTAGTGGGAAAGTTGAAGGAGCAGTTTGCTTCAACTATGCCTACTACTTCTTCTAGTGCTCCTACTGCACCTAGGAGTGCTCCTAGTGCACCTAAGAGAGATCGGAGATGTATTTGGTGTGATAGTACGGAGCATCAGCATTGCAGGGATTGTGACTCTTTCCAGGATGCAAGGAGGCAGAATTTGGTATATTGGGGGCAAGATGGTAAGATTTGGTTGACTGAGACAGGAGCTCCACTTGCTACCAACTTTGGTAAAGGTGGAATGAAGAAGTTAGTGGAGGACATGGCTGCGCGTACTTCTTATGTGACAGCTAGAGGTGATGCTTCCGCATATGGAGTACAGATTGAGAAGGGATCAGAGACTCAGTCCGCACTATGGACTTATGCTATGGAGACTGCAAACAAGGGAAAAATTCAGCAAACTGTTTTGACTAGCGCAGGCTCTAGCATCAGATCAGAGACAGGTTGGGACTCGCCTGTTGACAGGTATTCTATTTATGCTTATTTGGCTAAATCTCATGGTGCAGATGTATTTGTTGAGGAGAAGCGTAAGAGGGATGAAGAAAATCCAAGTGCAGCTAAGAAGACTAGAGGGGGTGAGTTTGTTACTCCACCTATTGCAGAACCGTCTTCAAGATCAAGGCCAGATCGACAGATGGAGGATGCTCAAAAGAGAGAAAAGAGGCAAGAGCCTAGAGAGAGAAAGCAGCCAGGATTTAGATTGATGTCCGATATTGAGACATCTACAGACATGAAGAAAATCTTTAATGATAAGATACTTGGCAGTGAGGTGACTTTCACTATTTCTGAGATTTTGGGCATCTCAAAAAGAGAGTTTCAGGATCAGTTTCAGGAGGTCCTGAAGAGGAAAAGACATGCATTGGCTACCACTGATACACAGGGAGTTTTGATTGGGGAGTTGGATGAGGATGATGATGAGGTTATGGTTGATAATGCTTCTGTTCTTCCGCAGGTAGAGAAGAGGGTTCAGCCTATGCATTATGCTGAAATTGATGAGCCTGTCATGATACCGCGTAGTCACTTTTCGCGGAGTCATTGGGCTAGGGCAACTACAGAGACGATGGTAAAGATTGGAGAGAAACAGGTGCCTTATGTTGCATTGGTTGATCATGGTTCAGAGATTAATCTCATAGTTCGTGGAGTTTATGAGAGTAACAGATGGCCTATGGATGTAGAGCATGGGTAGCGTATGAGAGCCGCCAATAATACTGCAGGTGATTTATATGCTGCTTGCCCTAGTGTCAGGGTTTCTATTGGTGATGTAGAGGAGAATTTTCATTTCTTTGTGCACGATTCATGCTCTTATCCCATAATTCTTGGACAGCCATTCATTACAAAGATGCGCATGGAAACAAAGGTCATGGATGATGGATCTGCTTATGCACGGATTCGCAGTAAAGATGGTATGAGAGCAGTTCAGTTTATGACTGTATGTGTGAACCATGTTAGAAACAGGGATACTCTTAGAGATGCACCCTTAGCCACTGTGAGGGATTCGGGTTTTCATTAGGTACCGCCGTTTCGCGAGACGACGGTGGTACAGAGGAGAGGAGATTGGAGTTCTCGCCTCCTGGCAGCAGCAGTGTTTTCTCCTCCGGTTATGTTGGGATTTCAGCAAACAGTTCGATGAGTTATCAGAAGACTTCTAGGTTGCCTAGAGCTGCCAGGCAGTATTTATGCAGGAAGGAGAAAAATTTGAAAAATGCAGGAATTTTGGAGGATGATGAGCACATAGATGGTATGTATGACAGTGTGATTTGTGCAGATACGATGGCAAAGATGGGAGATATGCTGAAAACTAATATGCCGAATTGTCATGGTAATGTATTAGTGCAATCCCTGGACATGTTTCATGAAATTGCAGATTTTATGTCACAGATTGAGTCAGAGGCTGAGGTAATTCAGCAAAGAGTGTTGAGTGCTGAAGAAATTCAGCAAACAGAGTTTCCAGCAGCTGGTTATGATCAGCTTTCAGAGAGACAGAGGGCTGAAAATTTTCAGCCAACAGAGTTTATTGCTGAAATATTTCAGCATCCAGAGTTTGGGGCTGTTTCTATGCAGTCCATAGAGCAGAGGGCTGAGAATATTCAGCCATTGGAGTGCAGAACTGCTGATTTACAGCAAGGTTTATGTAATGCAGAAGAGCATAATGAAGCCAGGGTTGACACGAAATACAAAACTGTGGATAAGAAGGTGAAGCCGGTTGCTGTACCGCTTCCATCTGACAGTGATCAGCAAATAGAGAGGGCTGCTAAACAGCAAATTTTGAGGAATCCGGAGCATATTGGTCATAAATTTTCAGCAGAGACACTTGCTGAATTGAAAATTGGAAATGGTGATTTCTTGTTACCCATAGAGAAGCAATGCTTTCAGGAGATGCTTGAGCGTCATGGAAGGGGATTTGCTTTTGTCCCACATGAGATTGGATGTGTGAATCCTAATATTGTTGCTCCTATGGTCATTTTTACTATTCCTCATATCCCATGGAATCTTCGACCTATTCCAGTGCCTAAAGCACACTTGCCAAAGCTGATTGATTTATTGAATGAGAAAATCAGGATGGGAATACTTGAGCCTTCATCTGCACCATACTCAAACAGGTGGTTTACAGTTCCAAAGAAGAATGGTACTCTCCGATTTATTCAGGATATGCAGCCAGTGAACAGAGTTACTATCAGGAATGTTGGTATAGGTCCAGTTGTGGATGAGTTTGCAGAGGCATTTGCTGGACGTGCCATCTATTCTTTGGGTGATTTGTATTCAGGATATGATCAGTTTCAGCTGGCTTTGGAAAGCAGGGACATAACCACCATGAGAACTCCTATTGGGCTGGTCAGGATGTGTACCTTGCCTCAAGGTGCCACTAATTCTGTTGCGCATATGATGAATGCCATGCATAAGGTCCTTCGTGATTACATACCTCAGCTTACTATGCCTTTCTTGGATGATGTGCCCATTAAGGGGTGTGCAGAAGAAGAGAAGAATGAGAGCCTAAATGAGCAGGGATGCAGATACTTTGTGGCTGATCATATTTCAGCATGTGAGAAGATTTTGGCCAGGTTAGAAGAAGTGAACTTGACACTTTCAGGGAAAAAATCTGTTTTTGGAGTGAATGAGGTTGTCATTGTTGGGCATATGTGTGGATGTTATGGCAGGAAACCCTCACCTGATAAGGTGAATGCTATAGGCAAGATTGCAGAGTATTGTTCTACCACTTCTGAGGTACGGAGATTCATTGGTGCTTGTGTGTTTTATATGATTTGGATACCTCATTTTGCACACATAGCAGATTGTTTGTATCAGCTGCTTCGAAAGGGGCAGAAATTTTATTGGGATGAGAGTCACATTAGAGCCATGCGAAAATTGAAGAAGTTATTACAGAATGCTCCTACTCTCAGAAAAGCGGATTATAACTGTGATAGGCCTATTGTATTGACAGTTGACACTAGTCCAATTGGCATAGGTTGGGCTGTGGGTCAAGATGATGCAGATGGAAATAGGTATGCTATTCGGTTTGGGGCGAAAGTCCTAAACGAGAGACAGAGGAGATATCCGCAAATCAAGAGGGAGTTATTGGGGATTGTCATGGCTCTCAAATGTGACAAGGAGTACTTTATTGGAGCTTCAGTTGTGGTAGAGACAGATTGCTTGCCATTGATTGGTATGATCACGAGTTGCTCTACTCCAGATATAGCCATGTTGAGATGGATTGCATACATCAAGTCATTAAATTCGGAATTTAAACACATAGCAGGGAAAGATAATCCAGTGGCAGATATGTTGTCTAGAGCCAGATATGATGATGAGGAGACTCTACTTGCAGAAGAGGATGATGCATAAATTTCAGCCACTATGGTTGATCATGTTTGTCATGTCTATGATATTGTGGCTTTCATAGAAGAACTTTATGTTGGAGATTGGTTACAGATTGGCAGGTACCTTAGTACACTAAGCAAAAGAGATGAATGGATAGATGAAGAGTTCAAGAAGATCAGAAGGAAAGCCTATGGTTATTTTCTCAAGGATGGATTTCTTTGGAAGCATCCGAAGAAAAGAGGTGGATTACCTTTGCGGGTTGTCTGCGATAGAGAGACACAGTTACAGGTGATGAGGGAGTTTCATGAGAGTCCTTGGGCTGGTCATAGAGGAGTATGGGCTACTTATGAGAAAATCAAGGAGAAATATTGGTGGAAAGGCATGTATAGAGATGTTTCTCACTTTGTTGAGACTTGTAGAGACTGCCAGATGTATTCAGTAGTGCGTCATAGAGATGAGCTTCATCCGACCTATCCACTATGCATTCATTATAAGTGGGTAGTTGATTTGGTTACCATGCCTATGGGTCTATGGCAGATGAGATACATTGTTTTGGCTAGAGAGGATCTTACTAATCATGTTGAGGGCAGATCTTTGAGAACGAAGACCACTAGTGCAGTGTGTAAGTTCTTATTGGAGGAAATTTTCTGCAGGTATGGTTGTGTGGGTAAGATCACTGCGGATCATGGTGAATTGGATGCAGATGAAGCTAGGGAGTTTTTCTCTCAGCTAGGAATCAAATTGGCTCTAACCACAGCATACAATCCAGAGGGAAATGGAAAGAGTGAAAGAGGGCATCCGCCGATAGTGAAAGCATTAGCCAAAGCATGCAGAGGACGGATTGGAGAATGGCCGAGACTTCTACCATTTGCTTTGTGGGCTGATCATACGACTCATAGTGTTACCACAGGATATATGCCTGCAGAGTTGATGTATGGTCAGAAACCTGTTATGCCGATTGAGACTTGTGCTTTGACTTGGTCAGTTTTACCTTGGCAGGAGGATTTGACGAGAGAGGAGCTCTTAGCTCTTCGGATTCGACAGTTGGAGAGGAGACCTAAGGATATTCAGCTAGCTATTGACAGGTTGAAAGTTGCTAGACTAAGGAATAAGGACAAGTTTGATAGCAGGCATCGCTTACGGCCTAGAGCAATAGAAGAGGGAGATTAGGTATTGGTCTTTGATAGCAGCCTTGAAAATCAGCATACTGCACTTCGGAAGATGGTGAAAAGATGGTTTGGGCCGTATATAGTCAGACATGTCTTTGATAATGCAACATATGAGCTGACTGAATTGGATGGAACAGTGCTTAGAGTGCCTATTGCTGGAAAAAGAATCAAGATTTTCAAGAAAAGAGATGATGAGGATTATGCATTTGAAGAATTTTCAAGAGAAGAGCAATGACAAGAAACTCCAATGGAAGAGACAGATGATATGGCTGATAATCTTGTTGATCTATCGGAAATGCATAATGAAGAGATTGATTTGTTTGTGGATCTTGATGATAATGATCATGGGTAGTTGGCCCATCCGGAGGATGCGCAGGATTAGAGGGGGTGGATGTCGTATTGCTGCGCATTCGAGGTGTGTAAACCACCCAAAAGTCATGTGTGTGATTTGATACTTTGTACATACTTAGTTGTTATGTTTGCTCTTTCATTCTATGCCGAAGACGGAGAAGAATAAGGAATTTTGGTAGATTGGTAACTCGAGATGCAATCTCATGGGCTACACTTATTTCAAGATATGCCGATTATGGGCTTTGTGAGGATGTTTCCAATAACTACAAATGGATGAGGCTTATCAAGTATTTGACAGACTTTCAGAACAAGGGAACGAAGTCAGTTTGGTTTTGAATGCCATACATGTAGGTAAACTTAATGAAGTTGGGACATCATCCCTGTATCTGTTCCTCCCTACTTGTCATGGTGCGCCCCTAATTGGATGAAGAGGGAACTATGCAAGCTTGTGCTGTTTGGTTGGACTGTATTTGAGCCAGACTCCACCATTTCCAATGGGCTAGCTGGTAGTCCGAGGAAGATATAGAAGAAAACCTCACTTGCGACCCAATTGGTCATATCGTGGTTCTGCTGCTTCTTGTCAAAGTTCATTGGTATATGTTGTTGTGACTAAGAAATTGCTTTGATGCAAAGGATAATGATTTGATTAATGACTGGCACTTTGGTCACCATCTTGTGATGTAATGACAATCCAAAAAGATTGGTTTGGACCGTGCTCATATGACAGTGCTTGCTTTCTTTTATCCTTCAACCTATATTTCGGAGGAGGAACAGGGTCTAAAAAAGGAAGAAAAGCAAAAGGCTAATTTTGGGAGGGAAAAAGCAGATTCGAAAAAGATGAGAGATTGAATTGGGGAAAGAGGAAAGGAACGCGGAGGAATCAAGGAGGAAAATAGCTGGAGAGGAAGGGTGATCATCGAAAAGGTCTGCAATAGGACGGCATTAGTGACGAGGAGGAAGACGATACTCTGCGCAGAATAGGGAGAAGAAAACGACGAAAAAGCTAGGAAAAGCTCGGAAGGTAGACGGAGTGTGGAAGCCTTAAGTAGGACAGAGGAGGACGCCGATGGAGGAAATTGGGGGAAAATGAACTGGCTCGCTGATCATCAGAAGGAGGGAAGAGGAAAAATGCAAGATGAATGGATCTACGAGGACGGGATCAGCTGTGGAGGACGAGGCTTTAATGACAAAGCATCGACTACAGAAGGGGATTCGACGAAGTAGCTGAGAGGAGTAGTCTTTGATCTTGCAAAAAGGCCACTTTATGCAAAGCCAATCGGGCATCAGGAATGATCGCTTTGATGGAGCTCCGATACTACAGAAGGAGGGGAAAGGTTTCTCTATGATCGAAACAGTACCACAGAGAGCGAGCGAAACTGAAGTTACTGTGACAATTCATGACACGGAACTTCAGGGACAAGTAGGAAGACACTTTCCGCAGGATCAAAAATTTGTGAAGTGGCTATAGAAGGGTGCCGAATTCAATGCGTAAAGGAATAAGGTATTCGAAGATTGATATGCGAAGGAAAGATGGTACTCTGCGGTTCGACTAGGAGGAATAGGATAACGGAGAGGTCATCGACTGGATTTACAGGGCGAGTTCTGTGACTGTGAGGAGGAATAGTTTTGGACTTCAAGTTCGAAGGTACTCTGCTGCTTGAATGAGTGCTTTGGGGAGAGATGGCTGGAAAGAAGACCGAGTGCAGCTGAAGTAGATAAAGTCACGGAAGATGACACGAGGCGAAAAAGGGATGAAGCATCATATAAGAAGGTAAAAGATCGATTAAAGCTCTGAGTACAACTTCAGAGATCAAAACTTGAAGCGAATTGAAGAACAGAGCTCTCAGAAGTTTTTTTTTTAAATTCTCAAAATAAAAAATTGTGATCTGTTCCTGCCTGGAGGTCCTTTGGCTCTATCCGACCGACTTCGTCTTCGTCTTCTGCATCAATTCGAAGGAAATGCTGATGTAGAACTACCAGAGCTATACTCTGTTCATTGTGCCTAGAGCAAGGAGGAAAAAAAAAACAACATCATCCAACTGTGCCACCAGAATTTCTGATATGTCGGCAATAGAGGACATCGAGGAGGCTTAAGGTAACGAAGCGAAAGAAGAAACGATTGAAGATAAAGAAAGACTGATGATGAGGACTACGATGAGGTGTTAAAAATAAGCTACGAGGAAGTCAAAGACACGGAAGGATTTTCTGAAGAATAACCAGGAGGGAAGCTTGTTTTTCAATATGCTAAGAAACGTGCCTTTGGTCCTAAGTGTGCCATAACCAGCAACGCATACAGGGAATTCCATATTTGTGGCCTGCTGAGTACAGAGGCTCCCGTTTCAGTAAACACAGGAAGATGGTTAACAGAGCTTATGGTGTACACTTTCTGGAGATTTTGTTTTGCATCATGCCAATTGAGTCAATGATGAAGATGAATCACAGATTCACTCAGAGAAAATGTCAAGTGATCTTTTAAAGCGCTTATAGGAGGCAATAGAAGCTTTAATGTACAGTTGTTTTTGAATTTAGAGCAATATGCAAATGATTTTGCAAGACTTGGGGAACCATTAATCATCTTCTTAAGACATTTATTCTAACTCCAGAGGATTACAAAGTTGCAGAATGGGAAGAAGGCAGTCTGAAAGATCGTGAAAGGAGAGTTACACACCTGGGTAAACAGAAACTGTGTTGCTACTCTGAACTAACCATAAGTCTAATTAGCTGTAACAAGGGATCTACAAGAGTTTTTATAAAGACTTATTACTACAACTCAAGAGTCATCAAGTGAGAAATTTCAATAGCCTCACTCCTTAAACAATATCACTCTGACTCAAAACAAGCTACCTAAAAATCTGTGATCTTCACAATTAGGTCCTATGCCAAGAACAGATTTGTGACTTCAAATTCCTTATAGTATTGGACATTATTATGATTTGTACTAAAACTGTTTCCTAAACCTCTTGTATATACCTCTGAGGATCTTCTGTACTCGTCCTTTATTGCTGCTATAACTATTCTGAAGAAATATAAATATGATTCTTTGTGGAGGCCGCCACTATTGACGATCTATCCTTCTATCCTGAAATTATTCAAAGTCCTTAGTGGTCGCGACTTGGCTTTCGAAAACCCTTCGACAGCGTTGTCCACTCGCGTACTCCGGGTGGAGGCTCCCGCATGTGCTCCTCTCACCTTTTGCTTAGGAGCCATTGGCGCAGTGGACTTAGACTCCGCGAACTCTCCTTGCCCTTTTTCCGATTTCCAAAACTGCCTACTAGGCCAAGATTTCTCCCCCCTGCGCAGAAACTGGCCTTACAAGACACGGTTTTTAAAAAGCTGGGGAAGGCATGGGAGAATAGGGCCTATGGAAGCCTTAATAGAAGCTTCTAATTAGAAGCTTCCAAGATTCTATCACAGGAAAATGATGTGGAGGTGGGGAGATGATTGGGAGGATGAAGACGATGAAGATGATTGATAGTGATGATGATGATGATGATGATGGTGATGAGGGTGATGGCGGCAGCAACGTGGTGGCAGCACGGCAGTTCCTGGCGGCGTGGCAGCGTGGTGGGCAACACGATCTCCACGGCCGGTAGCAGCAGCACGGTCCAATCTCCTCCTCTCCACAAGCTTGGGGAGGGGGAGGTCATATATAGTGTGGAAAGGGGGGGGTAGCCACACAAGTGGCGGGTGGCATGTTCCCCTCCCCATGCTCCTCCACCACTCAAGCTCCTTCTCATACTCATACTCATACTCATACTCCCTCTCCCTGCCATGCAATGGCTGAAGGGGAGGGAGTTAATAAAAAATTTTACAAAAATTATCCATTATAATTTTCCCCTTGAGGGGTGTTGTGTCAATAAGATAGGACATCCAAGCCACCAAAGATAGACAAAAGGCTTACACGGACTTGAAACGGCAAGACAGATCCTTCGTTGAAGGTGATATGGTCTTCATTCGCGTACGTCCAAAGAAGAGTTCCCTATCCTTGGGTAAATGCAAAAAAGCTAAGTTCAAGGTATTGTGGACCCTACAAGATTCTCAAGTGCCTAGGGCCTAATGCTTACAGATTACAACTCCTTGAAAACCTAAAAGTTCATAATGTATTCCATATCAGTCTATTGAAAAAGTATGTGCCTAACCCTAGTCATGTGCTTGATGATCAACAAGTTGTAATGCCTAGCCAAGGAGTCCTTGAGCTACAGCCTGACAGGATCTTAGATGTTAGGGAGAGGCATTTGAGATCCAAGACCTTGAGAGAATACCTCATCCAGTGGAAAGATTACCCGGAAGAGGATGCCACTTGGATGGATGAAAGTACTCTCAACCAACAATACCCCTAGTTCTTCTCGAGATGAGGACATCTCGATTCCTCTAAGGGGGAGAGAATGTTATATTTCTGCTACGAAATATTCAAGATCATAAATCTCACGCAAAATAGGTTCAAAGTAATCTCCCGCAATGGAAAAACCTTGGGCTAAGTGCTCCCTCCATGTAGATCAATAAACACCAACCCCGCATCGTGTATGGAGAGCCGTGGCTCAAAAGTTGTAGTTCCACACGTGAGCCTCGACAAAGATGAATAGCTTCACGATCTTTAAGTCCTCCATCCACTTGATTCTCTTCAAGTTGGTCTGAAGGTATGCAAGTCGGTGGGCAACTATGTAATAAATTCCTAATTCACCCATCCATCTCCGTTCCACATACCGGGGTGAAGGATTGTAGATGCGGTCTAGGATATTCATCATACCTAGCCTCCGTCGATAATCCAAAGCATGCATTGCAGTCATAAACATAACCTGGAACACCAAGAATTTGTTCCATGCTTCGCGACTCTGTAGGCCAGCATCTGTAAGTAAGTAAGAAAATGTTCTTAACGACAACATTGCTCTACTTCCCCTCATTAAGTTCCCTTGTAAATATTAGATTCTGTTGGTTCGCTCTGATACCAATTGTAATGTGTCCCTTGTCCGCTTATAGGACATGTCTTAGTAGCCCATTGAAAAGAGAGTCCAAAAAGCACCCCGCGACACTCCCAAGGGATGTTACGGGGTTTGTGATCTAGCTCTTTCCGAGTCTGCCATGAAGCAGAAGCATTCTGGCCGTTCCCACTTAGGACCGACCTGAATTAGGGTTTTCCTAATGGTCAAGTTCCTAGGAGGTAACTCGCTTCGAGCCCCAGACAAACTACTTTGCGCAGAAACGTCAGGGTGGAAGTGGATTTATATTGCACTTGGTTCAAGAAGAATGGGAAACGAGAGGGATGCAAATCTCGACCTCTCTGCCAGTGAGGCATAGTCTCATTCCGTTCCCCTAAAACAACACAAATCGAGACTCTAGCCCTAATGACTCTAGGTCATTGTTACCTCGCTATCAAATCCTTTGAGAAAAGTTCCCGGCCAATCGGGACCACCCTTCTATAGGACGGACCCAGGGTCACATCCATTGCACTTTCCTTAGGTTGCTTTAGTTATCTAATTACCTACCACATTTAGTTTGACAAGCAAAAATAGCTTCCTTAATTAACCAATTAATCACTGGTTCCTTCACGTAACTTAGGCATTGACATAGGAAAACAATGTCAAACAAGTTCCTTTTCAACATTTGATCTTTATTTATCATTCTTTGGAATAGATCATATAATCCGCTCGAAGGCTATTCTAGCAATCCTCACGGATCACTGTTCCAAGTTCCGCCTGTAGACTAGTATACGGGCCTCACGATCCCATCTCGAGTCACGTCAGCCTCTTGTGCAAGATCCGAAGGCAAGGGATTTATGGCCAGAGCCCCCACTGGCACCCAGGCATCCTCCTGCTCCAAGCAGTACCCACGGAGAGACCTCTCATGGTGGGTTCGGTCCACGTACCGGTGCGGCTAACAACCCCCTTAGATAGGGTGAGACAGACAATTGGAGGTAACTGTACTGCCTCTCCCTCCAGGCTTTCAACCTGAAGTATTAGTTGATTTTCTAGTATTAGTTCCTTGAGCAAAGAAGTACAAACACTATAATCACGAGCATTCCAGTGGTCGTTTGTACGGCCAACTGCTAAGGTGTGAATCCTTCTCTCTGAATACATCCAGCATTCGATCCGGGATCAATCGTGACTTGGCAAGATCCCAAGGGTTTCGTAAGCTGAGTTGCTTGTTTAACCTCTTTCCTTGGGTTAGGGTTTATACCCTGTTGATCCAAATTGTTTCCACCTTAGGTTTCCTTAAATTATAGACAATAAACATTGGGCAACCTCGTTGCCCTATCTTGTTTGGAAAATTTCCTTCTTGGCAAATTCGTAACTCCCCTAACTTGGCAAAATCAAAAAATTAGACTTGTACTTAGAACTCGCCAAACTTGTTCTAAGGAGTGGCAATACTATTTTGTGATTTGGACACAAAACTATGCGACATTGCAACTTGTTGCATGAGATAGGTGTCAGCACCTAACTTGTGGGATTATTTCTTCCATCACATGGTATTTCTTGGTCAAGAATACATTTGGTCAAGATGTAGGGTTTGGGAGTCCTCTTGACCCAATCCAACCCCTAACCCTACTAGGCCGATAACACTTTGGCCCTAGGGTTCCTAAATTCATACGGAAGTCTAGTATTTGGTCAATTGATCCTTACGGTGAGAACCCGAGATCATTCTTGCATGAGTGTTTAGATAACCCTAACATTTTCAAGAATGTGGGTAGGATCTTTGGGATCGGAAATATTAGGTTGGCATCCTAAGTGCGATACTAGGCAGAATTTTAACGTAACTTAACCCTACCTAGCACTTTGAGGTGATCGTCATAAGCAATCTAATCGTACCTTTATGATTTTCATGTAAGCTACCCAACTATATGCAGATTACTTAGTTGATCCAACCAACCCACAATTTAAGATGATCTTTCTTTAAAGATGCAAATACATTCTTCTAAATTTGCAAGTACTTTCCCCTAAAAGATGTAAGTAACTGGAAGATAGGTGAGATGCATCATTCCATGCGAGTGTGCAACTTCAAAACATAGACGTCCTGCTTTTATGCAACTTAGAGATCATTCTTTTCCTTGCCCTATACTATAATGATTGACATTCAGAGCTAACTCGTATAAACCCTACGTTGATGCAACAAATTCAAGCTTTAATATTTTTATTGAAGATGCATTCAAACTTTGATAAAGAACCCCAGGCTTGAGCGAATGCCATGAGTCCATCATTGACTTAATCCTCCCTTTAGCACTTAACCCAACCTAGAATGTAATTATCATCGCATGCGATTCGCAAAGTACATAAATCCTTTCCATTCATTGCAGCTATTCGGCCACCATTTAATGGGCATCTACGGTTATTTTATACGTGAATCACAACTATGCATTATGTGTTATATGCCTTGTCCTATGCGTGATGCAACAAAGATGCCTTTGCATAATTTCGTCTTTTTACTTATGCATCATGCATTCAGAATTTCATCTACCCTTAACCACGGAAGTGCCAGCAACTGAAAATACTTGACATGCAGCTAAATTTTGTAGATCGAACGAGCAAATAAATTTTCCAATGGGTTTAAACTTTCCGATAAGAATTAAACATGCCTAATGCATCCTTTTCATGTAGAATTAATTTTAGGAACCTGGGCATTAAGAATTGGGGCATTGTCTACTCGCATACTCGGGGTGGAGGCTCCCACATGTGCTCATCTTGCCTTTTGCTTAGGAGCCATTGGCGCAGTGGAGTTCCCAAACTCTCCTTGCCCTTTTTTCAATTTCGAAAACTGCCTACTAGGCCAAGATTTCTCCCCCCGCGCAGAAACTAACCTTACAAGACACGGTTTTTAAAAAGCTGGGGAAGGCATGGGAGAACAGGGCCTATGGAAGCCTTAATAGAAGCTTCTAATTAGAAGCTTCCAAGCTTCACCGGGAAATGACGTGGAGGTGGGGAGATGATTGGGAGGGTGACGACGATGAAGATGATTGATAGTGATGATGATGATGGTGATGATGATGATGATGATGATGGTGATGAGGGCGATGGCGGCAGCAGTGTGGTAGTAGCACGACAGTTCCTGACAGCGTGATAGCGTGGCGGGCAATGGCAGCACGGTCCAATCTCCTCCTCTCCTCAAGCTTGGGGAGGGGGAGGTCATATATAGTGTGGAAGGGGGGGGTTAGCCACACAAGTGGCAGGTGGCATGTTCCCCTCCCCATGCTCCTCCACCACTCAAGCTCCTTCTCATACTCATACTCCCTCTCCCCGCCATGCAACGGCTGAAGGGGAGGGAGTTAATAAAAAAATTTGCAAAAATTATCCATTATCCTTTTTCCCTTGGAGGGGTGTTCCCGCGTGGAACTACGACTTTTGAGCCACGGCTCTCCATACACGACACGGGGCTAGTGTTTTTTGATGTACAAGGAGGGAGCACTTAGCCCAAGGTTTTTCCATTGTGGGAGATTACTTTGAACCTATTTTGCGCGAGATTTATGATCTTGAATATTTCGTAGTAGAAATATTACACATATATTGACTCTTTAAGCCAACTATGTAGTTACAATGTAGCATGGTAATAGTATTAAAGATCAAACTTACCACCATCTTCTTGTACATTATGGGATCCTCCAATATCTCACACATATGAGTACTTAATTTTGCATTCTGTAATTGTAGTGAGATTAGCTTACAACCATACTATGCAAGCTTTTCATAGCCAGCATACATAATCATGCTCTCATAACCATGTGGTTACTCCATGTACACTTCTTGCAATTCACCATGAAAGAATGCATTATTTATATCCATTTGACACAAAACCCAATCTTTTGCTGCAACCACTACAATGATAGTTCTAAAAGTTGCTATCTTTACCACTTAAGAAAATATCTCCGCCTCCAAAAGCCTGTACATAACCTTTGGAAATATCAAATGTAGCCATTTTAGATTTCTCCCAATGCACATGAACAATAACTTCTTCAAAACAAGTGGAATCATGTGATTTTATAACCTTTTCCATATATGCATTGTGGCAAGCAATATAACCATCATATATCAACATGTTTACAGGATACCTTACTCTTGTTGACCTCCACACTCGTTGTGGAGTACTCTGTGATTCTTTTGCATTAGCCTTGGTTTTCCTTAAACTAGACATACAAACAACTAGAATATCAAACTCCTCATCCATACTTTGATATGAGCCATCTGACTCACTATCTACATAAGAATAGCTTATAGAAACATTTGACATACCAAGTGACTCAACCGCCTTTTTTTCTCCCTTGTGATATACATTTTCTACACTTTTAGGAGTGCTATTTGTACACAACCTACTATTCTATAGTTTCTTAATAGAACTACTAGAAGAGGAATCTTTTAGCCTACTCAATGTTTGTTATTGTGAATCCACATTTTTTGCAATCACCTTTTATTTTTATCATCTACAACAAACTATTTTTCAGTAATAAATCAACTACTCATCTCATCACACACAATATCTCTACTCACCTATAACCTGCCTATAACTAAAATGTAACACTTGTAACCCTTTTTCTCAAGGGAATAGCCACATATACACACTTATCAACTTTTAGATCCATCTTTTCTCTAAGCTCATCAAGAACATGTATATATGCAATACATCGAAATACCTCAACATGTGACAAATCTAGTTTCTTACTAGTAACCTTCTCCTTTGGTGTCACATCATGTGCTTTAGCACATGGAGTCATATTCCTAGTATACAAAATTGTAGAGATAAATTCAATCCAATACTAATGAGGCATGTTGTTTTTAGCTCTTAAGGTTTGTACAATTTTAGTGATGTGCATGCTCTTCATTTCAGTAAAACCATTTTATTCTATAGTGTAGCTCCATGTGAGCTGTCTCTTAATTCCATGCTATTTTAGAAAATTATTGAATTCATTGGAAATGTACTTTTCCTCTCCATGTTGCCTTAAGCAGTTAATCTATACACATGTTTGTTTCTCAACCAAATTTTTAAAATCTTGAAAGTGAGAGAACACCTCCATGTTGCCTTAAGCAGTTAATCTATACACTTGTTTGTTTCTCAACCAAATTTTTAAAATCTTGAAAGTGAGAGAACACCTCACTTTTCTCCTTCATGAAGTATACCATACTGTTCTTATATAATTATCAATGAAGGGTACATAATACTTACATTGAGATATTAATGCATTATGCACATTAAGTAAATGCATGCTTGCATGTTTATAATGAGGAAATACATGCCTTGTCAATTTTCCAAATTAGCATGTTTCACATACTTTTTGCGTATCAATCACTTTGAGCTTAGGGAAGTCCATGACAAATTCATGTGATTGCATGTTTTTCAATCTCTTCACATGTACATGGTCGATACATTTATGCCAAGTATCAATATCAGCCACAACTCTTACACCTTGTGCACACATAAGAGTCTTCAGCTTGGGTGCATTTACATCCAAGGTAAATATCCTTCCCACATGCTTGTCTTTTGCAACTAGTTTACTTCTATTCTTGAAATCTTCTATATAGTAGCCATTATGATTGAACTTTACTTATAATCCTTGCTCAACCATTTTCTAGCTTTTTGTGATGTTTGGCACGTGCAATACTCTTCCATCTACATAAACAATGTGACACTCCCAATGTGAGCAATAGGATGTGCTATATTGTCACCTATGTTCACAAAAGTAGATTTTTCTTCGAGAGTCCACCTTATAGAACATGTAAGATACCATGTGAGTTCAAAATAAAGGGCATCATATTTAGTAAAATTTACAAAATTATATTTACAAAATGGGTTTGTTAATTACAATTTTGAAAAATCCATAAGTTTAGTAAAGTAAAAAGGATCATTTTAAGACATTATAACATGTAAAGAAAGGGTATTTCTTAATGTCCTTTGAACACAAGTTATATAAATGATTTCTTTCAAGTGGACCCCTAGGAGATTTTTCATTTCTCTAAACCATTATTTATGAGACATTATATGGTTAAAGGCACTTGAATCCACATATCATACAAGCTCACAACTTCTTACTTGAATGCCTCTTTAATATCATGAAAAGAGAGAGAGAGAGAGAGAGAGAGAGAGAGAAAGATACAAAGATAGATAAATAGATAGAGACAAAGAAATCTTGAGCTCTTGTAAGATACAAAACACATAGAGAGTGTAATGAAGCAAATTATCAACATGAGAGTTGAAGCCTACTCCAAATATAAGCCTTATAAATACTTGCGCCAAGAGAGAGAGAGATGGTTTAGTATAAAAAGGAAAAAGTGCTAATGTAGCATATTACTTTTTGTCACTATCACTAATTTTCCAAATCTTCTTGTCTTTCATCTTCTTGTACTTGGTTTGTAGTTCATGGCTACATTGTGCTATGGTAATAGAAGATGTTCCGTGGCATGGCCATGCTTGGATCTTAGTTTAGTATATTTCTTGTTATGTCTAGCTTAGAATATTTTGGTTTCTTGTTCATCTCCATTGTTAGATTAGTTTTTCTTTACATTGGTATCAGAACATTAGTTTAGATTCTTGTCAAGAGTCATTTTCTTGTACTTGATCCAGTTTCATATACTAGGGAGTGGAAACTGCAGTTAGTAGGTTTGAGTTACATAACTTAGTTTCTTCATAACTGGGGTTATATTTGAAGGTCTGTTACAGATAGTGATAAAGATGGTGATTCTTGGCATTACCCTGTGGAAAATGGTGGGCTCCAACCAATTTGGCAACTCATGACCAAGTTTTGGACCAGGGTTACATGACTTAGTATGGGTTAAACTTGAGTTGCTTTTCAAGAACAAGGGTTTCTTGCCTTTCGTTTCAAGCTGGGCTCAAGAATCCATGGCCAAAGACTAGATTAATCTCCTTCCCATGCTCTCCATAATGCCCATGGACTCCATATTTTTGTTCTTTATCTCTTCAGCTTCATGTAGAGTAGTGATTTGGTATACTTAGCCTTCTTCTTTCCCTCTACATATCGTGGAATGCAGCAACATGAACTATGCTTGATCAAGGAAATTTGCCATATCTTCAAAAAAATGAGCTCTATTGCTCAAGGAACCCATGCTTGAGGCTTCTAATCTCTCTGGCACAACTGGCCTTCTTCAATCTTGGGCCTCAATCTTGGGCACATCTTATTTTCTTGGAATTTTCTCTCTCCCATGAAACCCTATACTTGACAGTTTTGGACAACAACAAAGAATCTCAGATTTCTTGAAGCAAATGGATCCTCGATGGCAAATCACTCCTGAAGCTTGCTTATACACATGGCTTCAATCTGTTGTCAACATTGAAGCAACATTGAAGAATCTTGGCATATATTCCTTACCTATTCCCATTTCATTTTTCAGCCCAATTCCATACAAGTTTTTGCATATCATGAAATGGCAATCAAATTCCTTTCAATACATGCATTTCATCCTATCTTCTTGGCCTAGCCTTGATCTGCCATCTATATAACCAGAGGAAAATTGGATGCCATGTGAGTTGGTAGGACAAAAGAGAGGTGTCCCTCCCCTACTGATGATGACCTTGAAGGGGAGCACAACCTGGCTTGAGAGGGAAATTTGCACATCCCTCAAGTCTTGGACCCCATGCATTTAAAGTTTTGGTGCAGGTAGCACTTCAAAGGCACGATAATTTATTATATAGGATGATGTAATTGTCATTGGTTTAATAATATAATGGAAAATGCATGGCAACCATTGAATAAGGCAAATGTATGAAAAGATAATGCAATGCAATTGGAAAATTGGGATAGAGCTATGCTGAGCAAGATGTACGCTACTTGTGGCATTTGTAATTTGGATGAGCAATAAAGAGTTGGAACATGGTATGCAAAAAAGGTTCCATTGATTGGATCCTTATCTTGTAGTATACAATGGGATTATTCAATCCTTTGGTTTCTTACAGAGGTCATTTTTAGTTTTGTAGTTGTGTGGAGTTCCTTTGCAGGTCTACATAGTTGGTACATGCATGAAATTGACAGTACAAGTCATTAAATGACCAAAACAGAGCATTCATAGGTTGAAAGAAATTCTAGACAGCTATAGTAAATTACCTACAAAATTTTCTATACTCAATCGTTTTCAATAGTTGATAGCTCATTTGAAAGGGGACATCCTAAGCTTTATATAGAGGCTAAAAGTTAGTCATTTGGATCACCAGAGCTCAAGATATTTGAGTTTTTTCTTCTGTTGTATATCTAGGATAGGGCATCACCTATGGCTAAAAATAAAATAAAGGACCCCATTATGGATACCATTAGTGAAGTTTTAAGGGAGTATCAACTGGGTAAAGAGTCTGAAGCTTCATATGAGGCTATTTACCATGAGAACCATGATAATAAGGAGCTAGAGATTAGGTCAACACATGTTGCAGTAAACAAACAAGTGAATGGGGTTGGCACTACTCATGTCTCTATAGATTCAAATAGTTTTCAACAACTCTCCAATGACATAAAGGACATGAATTCGGGCATTGACAAGCTTGTGGGTCTCTTGAGTGAGAGGATATTACCTTCAGATATTCCAAATGCTCTAAGTCCTCCCATTGTTCAAGAGCAGCCAAAGACCACAGCTCCCAAGGTTGTTGGACATTATGAAGTTGGAGAGCAATCAAGAGCTCAGCCCTCTCATTTTCATCCTCAATTTCAGCCCCTTAATCAACCCAAGACCTACACTAGCCATCATGGATAGGATTTGGAAGATAAGACTCATGCTAACTTAATGTAACGTGCCCGCCCCTCAAATCTCAGGACACGTCTTAGCAGCCCATCAAGAGATCAATCTAGAAGGTGCCACCCGAACTCCCAAGGAATGACACGGGGTTTGCCAACTAGGGTCTCTCAAGTCTTCCCCCACAACGGAACTTATCTAGCCGTTCCCACTAGGATCGACCTAAAGTCCGAGTTCCTAGCAGTCGAGTCTTCCTATCAGCCTTCTAGCATTGGTCTACAGCCGCTCCACTTTGTGTAGATACAACTGGACCCAAGCAGACTCATACCACACTTGGTTCAAAGAGAATGGAAAACGAGAGGGATGCATCGCTCGACCTCTCCACACGTAGGGCATAGTCCCATTCCGGTCCCCTAAAACGGTATGAATCAGGATTCTAACCAACATTGTCCAAGGCCATTGCCCGTCCTATCCTAACATTACTCGTTTACATTTCCTTTTGAGGAAAGCTCTCGGCTAATCGAGACCACCTTTCTGTAGGATAGATCCATTGGTCACATCCACCACGCTTCTCTCGGGGGTTGTTTTAGTTATCTAATTACCTACCACGTTATGTTTGACACATAAAAGTATCTTCCTTAATTAACCCATTAGTCATAGGTTCCTTTACATAATTTAGGGCACTGACATGAAGACAAGATAAAACAAGATCAAACACTTCCTTGACTTATCTTAAGATTAATGTTTGCCTCCTGCCCATACAGGAGAATTAAGTGTTCCTTTCTGCCTTCGCAGAAAAATCCTTTCGTCTCCCAACAATAAAACCCAAAGGTTTATCCTCCCAAGATTCCACCTTGTAACTAGTATTAAGGCCTCGAGATCCCATCTCGAGTCACGTAGAACACTTGTGTAGGGCCCAGAGGCATTGGGATTTATGGCTAGAGCCCCCACTGGCACCCAAGCGTCCTCTTGCTCCAAGTAATTTCCACGGAGAGACCTCTTGCCCAGTGGGTTCGGTCCACATTCCCGGTGCGGATTCATAACCCCCTTGGTTAGGGTTTGGCAGCTCACAAGGGGTAGCTAGCACCATCCTTCCTTAATTATTCCTTTAGGGAATCAATCATAGCTGAAGCATCCAGCTTACAAACAATAACTAAGGAAAACATCCCTTTCATTTCCAATCAAGAAAATATCATTTTCTACATCAAGCAATCACTTTTCTTTTAAACCACTTGTCCTTAGTAGGATCTCCTCTTACCAAGGCAACCAGCCAATTTCACTTAGCAATATCCTTTTCAAGACAACCAAGCATAAGCCTTGATCAACATTCCATTTGGAGTCAGGTTACTAGCCTAGCTTAAACTAGGAGGGTATCCACTTCCAACAATCCAAGACAAGATCATTAAGAATAACTCACAGCACGTGTGTTTAATCACTCAACTTCGTTTGAATATCTCTTTCCCTTGGGTTTTATCCTAGGGTTCCAAGTTGTGAACCCTCGATTCTTTGCATGTCTTTTAACATACTTAGTAATCTTCAAAACACAATATATTGTAAGACTTTGTCATACATTCTTTCCATCCTCTCTTAGTGCGATGCTATGCACAATTTTCTAATCAAACTTATCTCGCATGCACATGGTGTGTTTAATATATTAGTACAGCCTAAACAATCTTTAACTCTCTTCATATCTGGCAATGAGTACTTGTTCCTAAAGTGTAGGGTCCCATGTGACTTGAGTATATAAAATTTTAAACTCAATTCACTTATCACCTCTATGCTCTGACTTAGGTAAAAGATAATCATATAATGCATAAAAATCTTTCCTTGTCAGCGATCCATGAAAGTCTAAAAGCCTGTTAGTATTCTAAATGCAATTTTACCCTAATATTTCATGCGGTCTTTGAACGTAAACATTGGCTATCATAGGATAAGACAACCTATTTGTGGTATGCAAGATCAAGACCTATCTTCCACGTGGAATGCAAGATAGATAAAAAGTCCTCTATGCTTCTATACAGTTGCATCCTATGGATGGAAACTAACATTTCATGTATTTATTTTAATCACAAAAGTAAACCATGAATTATAGCTAACAAATCATGTACTAAACTAAGTGAAAGTCTATCATTTTATTTGACATATTTTGAAAACCTTATCATTTCATGTGGCGGAATGAAATCAATAGTTCTTCCTTAGGCCAAGGAGAACTTGATTCCACGAGACAGGGTCTGGAGTTGTGCTAATTCCCGCGTTGGATATACCCAATGCTCCATTAATGGCCACAATTCCAATGGCTCCAACTACACCATGAATTCCATCTATACTTGTCCCTTGAGCAACTATGGTGGCTCCCGTGGTCTTCGCTCCTTCTTTGCGCTTGGGGGCCATGGTAAGTAGCTAGCCAAAAACTCTGACCTTCTCCCTTTATTTCTACCTATTTGTTTTTCTTAACATTTCTCTCTCAGTCTATATTCACCCTATTTATCTCCCCTAGACTCTCCTTCTCTTCCTTCTCTTCTCCTCCTCTTCTCTCTCTTCTCTCACCCTTCTTCTTCTCCTTCTCTTCCTTCTCCTTCTTCTTCTTCCTCTTATTCTCCTTCTCTTCTCTCACTCTTCTTCCCTTCTCTTCCTTCTCTTCTCCTCCTCTTCTCTCTCTTCTCTCTCACCCTTCTTCTTCTCCTTCTCTCCTTCTCCTTCTGTCACTCTTCTTCCCTTCTCTTCCTTCTCTTCTCCTCCTCTTCTCTCTCTCCCTTCCTCCTTCTCTTCCTTCTCTTCTCCTCCTCTTCTCTCTCTTCTCTCTCTCACTTCCTCCTCTTCCTTCTCTTCTCCTCCCCTTCTCTCCCTTCTCTCTAACCCTTCTTCTTCTCCTTCTCCTTCTTCCTCTTCTTCTTCTCCTTCTTCTTCTTCTTCTCTCTCCCTCTCCCTCTCTTCCTCCCTTCGATCCTTCACACTGGTCAGGGGGGATTCGTTTCAGTCGATGGAAAAAAAGGGGGTGCTGACGTCATGGGGGGCAGGGGGTGGCGCCTGTTGATAACCCGATTGGGGGAGGAAGAAATTCTAACAACCGGGGGGGAGCTTCTTTCTACCGACGGGGGAGGAGGGCTCAGACAGTCTGCCGTAAACGCAGAGGGGGGGATTCGCTTTGCAGTGACAGGGGGGGCACTACTATGCCAGTCGAAGGAGGCCGCCAACCTGCAACAGAGGGGGGGAGGGGAAGGTTTATAGGTGGAGGGGGGAGGTGGCATGGCGGTGCCACCCGCCACCTGGGGGGCTGCATGCCCCCTATCCTCCACACATCATACACTCACACACACACTCTCTCTCTCCCCGCCATGCACACGGCAGGGGGAGAGAGAGGGTGAGATAAAAAAATTTGTCAAAAATTAAAGGGGGGTGAGTTCCTATGGGGGGCCACGGGGACGTTACACTTAAGGCTTGATGATGACACACATGGATGCCATCATTTTTATAAGTCTTTTTATGGACAACAATCTACTATCCCTAAATCTACACATGAAGAGAAAGTTGAAGAACAAAAGTCTTATCATGGTCAAGCAAGTGGTGGTAATAGTTTTCATGGGTAGCACCATTACAATGCACATGGTCATGTAAATTCAGCTCCAAATTCTTTTGGATAGCAACATCAAGTCAACAATAATCATGCAAATAATCAGCCTTCTAAACAAGATCCTCATTCAAATCAATTTTGGCCTCATCAAATAAATGGACAACAACCATCAATGAATGTTACAACAAATATAAACTCTCAAATGTATGGACATCGAGTCTATGGACAGCCTCATGTTGTTGGCAACTCTTTCTTTCCACCACAAGGACAATTTAATCAGCCAAATGGGTTTGTTCATACTCATGGATAGCAACAATCATATGTTCATGGAACATGGAGTAATGATGTTCAAAAGCAAAATTCTTTTGGTCCAAACTTCAATGGACAGCAACACAATAATGGCCAATCTCATCAATATGAGAGGGAATACAAGGAGAAAATAACCATTTCTAATTTCAAGGGTGAAAATCCATCCCCTATCGAATTAGAAGAGTGGTTTGACAAGCTTGAGATGTATTTCTCTTTGTATCGTAGATTGGAGAATTCCAAGATCAAATTTGTAGCCCTACATTTGGAGGGATATTCACACACTTGGTGACAGTACATGTCAAGGATTGGCAATGAATTCTTGACATGCGATGCATTAAAAAGGGCAATGATTTTGTGTCTCCTATTGAAAAGGAGAAGTTAGAGAAGAAATAGTGTGCTCTTCAGCAAAGGGGATTATCGGTTAGAGATTATTCTCACCAATTCCTTAACCTCTCCATGTATGTGGATGGAGTATCTGGCAATGCCAAGTTGAATAAGTATATATTCGGGCTTGAATCTTCTCTATCTTTGAAAGTGGGAGCTATGAAACCATCCTCTTTACAAGCTGCCATACAATTGGCTAAAAGGTATGGTAAAAAATACAAGAGTTTTAAGCAAAGAATAGAGCAACATCTTTAATGAAACCAGTCTACTAGAACAACTACAAATTATGGGCAAACAAACTAAATTTCAGCAAGGAGGGAAGCCAACAAATACCTACAATAAGATTCCTACATTTCCTTGTGTTTATGGATCAAAATAGGCGAGTAATTTTAGATGTAATGCTCAAAATAGATCAGATGGAAAGTGGACTAAAAAAGGTGGCAAAAACTCAACTCCTATGGTGCAAGGGAAGCATGTGTCTAATGACAAGTTGAAGGATTTGTACGTGAAAGGTCTATGCTTCAAATGTGGGGAGAAATGGTCTCTCGACCACAAGACAAAATGCAAAGCCGAGAATGCCAAAGTGAGCATGATCTTTGAAGAGGAATTGGATGTTGAGGAATATGAAGGCAATCTGTCTTAGCTTAAGTGCTTACCTACTCTTGAGCAGACACATGACCATGATGATGATTTCCATGAAGAATTTTATGACCCTATGGATGGTTTTCTATTTGACCCAGGTGGTTACTACATGGATGATCCTTGGGAAATTTTGGATTCATTGAAGTTTTGTTCTATCTCATGTGATACATGGAATGGTTCAAAGGGAACAATACATTACACTTTAAAGGCTACATTAATGGAAGAATTACTTATATTCTTATCAACACCAGGAGTATACATAGCTCTGTTAATACATAGTCTCTTGATGGGCTGAAGTTGTACTGTAATATATCAAATGCTGAATGAACCTCCTATTAAGGTTAAATGGGAAATTTTATTGTTTATTGTCCCGTCAGCGACGGTCATGCTGGAGGGGGAGAAGGGAATAGAAGGGCCAGCAAGCTCCTCTTCACTGGAGCTTGCTCAGCCTCACGGCCATGCGCGCTAACATGAAGGAGAGGGAGGATCCCCCCTCCCTTCCCATTTAAACCAAGCGATGAGGTGTTTGAAGGGGGAAGTGAAAGGGTCGCCATGCTGAAACTGTGAGGGGGAGGACGAAGGAATAACGGCCGCCATGCCATATGCTGAGTGTGAGAGGGGAAGGCCTTGAGAGAGGGGAGGATGACTGAGAGCTACTGCAGTAGCGTAATCAGGCCGCAGCCATGGAGTCGCCCCACCGCTGAGGACATATGCCAGCATTGAGGCTGGCCGCCGATTGTACTCTCCTCCCTTAGAACACGTAGAAGCACCTAGAAGCTTCTAAAAAGGAGCTTCTTAAGCCCCTTTCTCCTTGGCTTTATTACCCCCATTCCCCCCCCCTCCCCCCCCCCGTGTTTTACACTTTTTAAGCCTCTATTTCCCCCCAAAAGATCTAAGGCCCTCAAAGGTCTTATTACCCCCCCCTTGGTTTTAACCCCTATAAGCCCCCTTTCTCTCGGGCCTTGGAACCCACCCCCCCTTCGTATTTTATAAATCCTTAAGCCCCCTTTTTCTTGGAACCACACCCCCCGTGTGTTAACCCTTAAACCCTTTCCTTGGGCATCCTGAAACCACACCCCCCCGTGTTAATCCCTTAAACCCCTATCCCTTGGCTTTGGAACCACCCCTCTTTCCCTGCTTGTTTAAACCTTCCCTAGCCCCTCCCGTTGTGGCGTATTGAAACCCCTTTCCTCCAAGTTTGACCTAAGGGTCCTTCGACCTTACTTATAACCTTTACAGTTACTATTTTCCCTTGGAGTTCCCTCGCACGTTGTTCTTTTCCACACCTTTCTATTCCCTGTTCATGAGAGGTCATTAAGCCTTCCCCATGGCTTCAATGGGTCTTAGTCGTGAAAGATTCTGAAACACTCCCTTCCGAAATCCCTACTTCAAGGAGGGAGCCTTTTAAAACTACTTTCGACGGACAGAGCAAGGGAGCGATGGTGGAATTCCAAAGAGGAGTTGTAAAGCTGCTTCCACGTCTGAAAAACTGTCATTGCGATGCCTCCTAAGAAAGTCCAAGGAGCAGTCGCGGGAGGGTCGTCTCCCAGCATCCATGTGGATATCTCACCCCAAACCCAGGTTTTCCTTCCTAATTTTTATTTGTTATTGTTGTAATTCAATCATGCAAGGTTAATTATTAGAAATATGATATATTTTCATCCTAGTTGTTCACGACGAAGGAACTTAGTCATCAATACTTTTTAATGAAACATGCAAATTAAGAAAGTATAAATGCATTTCTAGCAAATAGCTTATGCATTGAAATGAATTATAAGACGATTATTATCCATTAAAATAGTATACTTCGGTTAAGCCTAAAAGTATAAACTGCATCTTGCACTATTAACCCATATTGCAATGAATCATCATGGAAAGTGCAAAGCATGAAACAATTCTTATGATGCATAAACTCTATGAAATTATCCGATGTCAACTGCATAAATTAGCAAGAAAAAGGTTGCTTATTTAGCATGAATTTTGTTCACAAAGAAAAGGGAAGATTAGTTGAAATTAGCCTAACCTATGCCTAACCTCAAACCGATAAGTTAGGGTTTAAAAAATCAATTTATGCATAGTCAACGAATCATGTGGAAATAATCTCGAAATTATCTTCTAGAGTTAACCAAATTGGCATAAACCTAAAACACCTAAGTCATGGAGTACTCGTTCGGAATAAGTTAAATTCCAAGAAATGCCTATACCTTAAATACTTGCCCACATTCACTGAATGCAAGGACAGTGAAAATGTAATTGGAAAGTGAGCTAGGGTTTGTCCCTAAGAATCTTACAAGATGAAACTTGGAAACCCTAGGTCTAATGACGTCAGCCTAGTAACCTGAAACAGATTATTTCGTGACTCCATTGTCTCATAGTTTGATGTGCCACTCATGCAGCAAGTGTGGGGTCATATAATCTTGTGATTGGATCACAAGAGAATGGTCAAATTCTCGCAGTAAGGTTGGCGGATCCTTACACAAGTTATCTTGCAAGAGGATGAATACTTTAGTATCCTTCTTGAGTAAGGAAGATTAATTGGAAACTAAAGTCCAGCCGATAAACTGAAATAACCAATGAACTTAAGGTTTGACCAAGTTGGGTTAATAGGGTACGCCCTAACCCAAGATATAAAGGATCTTGCCAAGATGCAAGTCATCCCGGATCGAGTGCTGGAGGCATTCGAAAGGAAGGATTCATTCCTTAGCAGTTTGCCAACAAAAAACGATCAATGGAAATGTTTGTGCTTGCTACAGATTTTAAAGCACTGTTTGGCTTTGTTTGATCAATGAATGAAAAGATAAATGGATATCTATACTTCAAGTTGAAGTCCTAAAGGGAGAGGCAGCTTTAGTTACCCCCAACTGCCTATCTGACCCTAACCAAGGGGGTTGTTAACCGTGCCGGGCAAGTGGACCAAACCCCCCATGAGAGGTCTCTCTGTTGAGTGCTACTTGGAGCAGGAGGACACTTGGGTGCCAGGGGGGCCTCTGGCCGTAAATCCCTCGCCTTCCGGGCCCTGCACAAGGGGCTAACGTGACTCGGGATTAGATCTTGAGGCCCGCATACTAGTCTACTGGCGAAAACTTGAAATAGTGATCCTTGTGGATTGTTGGATAGCCTTCGGGTGGATTGTGGATAAGCCTACGGGCTGGACTCTTTGTATTTCGAAGATAAATATGATAACCTGTTAATAAGGAACTTGTCTGATATTTTTTTTCTATGTCAAGTGATAAAATCACGTGAAGGAACCAGTGCCTAACTGGTTAATTAAAGAAGCTGGTTGTTACATATCCAACTAATGTGTTAGATAATTAAATAACTAAAACAACCCGAGAAAAGTGCGGAGGATAGGCCATAGGCCATCCTACAGATGGTGGGTCCTGGTTGGCCGGGAACTTTTCTCAAATCACGATGGACAGCAGGAGGATTGTCAAAGAACAGAACAACAAAAGCGTTGACCTAGAGTTATGATTGAACCCGATTTACACTGTTTTAGGGGAACGGAATGGGACTATGCCTTATGGCAGAGAGGTTGAGCTTTGCCTCCCTCTCGTTTCCCATTCTCCTTGAACCAAGTGCAACGTAAATCCGCTTCGGACCGGGCGTTTCTACGTAAAGTAGTTCGCTTGGGTCCGACGCTAGTTGCTGTTAGGAAATGACCAATAAGGAAAACCCTAACTCAGGTCGATCTGAAGTGGGAACGGCCGAAATACTTCCGCTACGTAGTAGACGCGGAAAGCCCTAGAACGCAAACCCCGTAACATTCCATGGGAGTGCCAAGCGGAGCTTTTTTAGACATCCTTTCCGATGGACTGCTAAGATGTGTCCTGGAAGATACAAGTGGACACGTTACAGTTGGTATTAGAGCCGGTATTAGAGCCGATCAACATCGGAATTGTTTTTATGAAGCCTTAATAAGTTGAAGTAAAGAAAATGTTGTTGTCCAAACATTTCCGTACCTTCAATGTTGTATTGCAGAATTACGAAGTGTGGAACAAGTTCTTGGTATTTCGAGTCATGTTTATGACTGCAATGCATTCTCTGCATTATCGACAAAGGGTTGAGATGATGAACATCCTAGAGCAGATCTATAATCCATCACCTTTGTACATGAAACAAAGATGGACGGGTGCTTCAGGAATCTACTATATAGCCGCCCACCGGTTTGCTTATCTACAAACCAACCTAAAGAGGATCAAGTGGGTGGAAGACCTGAAAGTTGTGAAGCTGTTCATTTTTGTGGAAGCTCACATAAACTCAGCTTTACATATTCAAGGTTGGAGGGTTGAGATGAAATCATATGTATATGAGGAAGTAACCCGTGTAATCCCCGCCGACAGGATTAAAGTCTTGGGCTACCATGAGAAGAATGGATTCCAACAGAAATGATATCTTGAACTTCCAATGATTTATCGATTCGTGAAGATCCATGACCCAAAACCATACTATTATTCAGTTCTTGTAGATAAATGTAATACAACATTGTTCTCCCCAAACTAAATGTAACAGTTGGCTTATCATCGCAAGAAATGTTGTATTTCGAAAGGGCTATGCCCATATAAATACAAATAAGATTTCATTTTATCAATGTCTGATTGTGCATGAGAATTGATAAAAAGTTAAGTAGCTACATTGCTTACGTAATAGCAAAATTGAAGATGTAATCAATAACGATTATCGTATAACAACGTTAAGAAACCTTTATCCAGGAAAAACCCCAGGTATAGGTTTCTAATTTGCCTTCTACATTAAGTACTACTGTAATCCAGGAGAAGAAGTTCCTTCTCAAGCAGATTAAGCCACCCGAGTTTGACGGGAGAGGTAGGTCCATCCAAGTAGATGCTGAAATTTGGATTGAATCCATGGAGGATTACTTCAAAGCAGCCGGTACTGCACTCGCCAATCAGGCTATGCTCACCAAGCTAAAGCTCACCGGCGAAGCCAGGCTTTGGTGGAAGCAATGGTGCAGGGATCAAGGGATCACGGAGGGATCCGTCACCTGGGAGAAGCTGAAGAAAGCCGTGCAAGGAAGATACCTACCACATGCATATCGCACGTAGAAAATGAATGACTTCTACGAGCTAAAACAGCTAGGACTCACTCTTGATGCATACTATTCCAAATTTGTCTCACTTCTTAAGTATGCACCGCAGATAGACATGATACAACAGGTGTCCAAATTTTGTGCTGGTTTAAATCCACAGTAAATACCCGTCTCGAATCTATGTATCCATTAGATCTTCAGGACGCACTCATTTGAGCGGCATCTATAATTCAGGAGGTACAGGCTAGACCAAGGGGTAACAAAACTTGGTCTTATAGTGACCTGAATAGAGGAGCATTCACACCTTAGATAAAGAGAGTTCAAGGTCATAATCAGGGACAAAGAAAGAAAGCAAAGACTAACAACGTCAACAACTTTGTTCCTACTCAAAGTAATGGCCGAAACCTCCGTTGTTTCCACTACCATGAGCCCAGTCACTTCAAGAGGCAATGTCCCGAGCTTGGTGGAGAACATCGCCAAGCGTCTTTCCAAGGAATAGACCGTGGTCAAGGAGATACTACCCGAGGCAAAGGAAGAACCGCCTGCATTGCCAATAGGCAAATGTGCAAAGAAGGAGAAGAAGAAGATCCGACCATGGAAGCAGAGTTTGAAAGGGCGACAATCTATACCGCTCAACACAAGAAAATGCCCGAATTGCCAGTTCTCGGTGATTCAGACACCTTGGGACTATCAAGGTAAAATTTTCAAGACCTTGATTGATTGTGGTAGTACACATTCCTTTATCTCACCAGCTTTTGCAAAAAGATTAGAAATAGCCACAGTAGAAGCACCTACCTTGCTTCTAGAATTGGCAAATGGTCGTGAGGTTACTTATACCAGGCAAACTGCTAAGGTGGAATTCTTTCTGGGAGGAAAGAAGACTTCGGTCAAATTCAGAGTCATGAATTTAGGTATCCATGAGTGTCTACTCGGAATGGATTGGCTTAAGCATAATGACGCCCACATTCATTGTGGAAAGGGTCAAGTTTCCTTTCGAAACTCTGAAAGGGAATTAGTCACAACTCAAGGTGAGGCAAGAGTTCCAAGAATCCAATTAGCCAAAGTATCTCGGATCATAAAAGGAGTCAGAAAAGGATTACCTGTTTACTTGATCAAACTCAACAAGTTAGATCAGAAGCAAGAGTCTAATGAAGGACCTCCTTGGCTAAAGGAATACACGGACGTATTCCCTGAAGAGTTGACAGAACTCCCGCCTCAAAGAGAAGTGGATCATGAGATTAGGTTACTACCAGGAGCTACGCCAATTGCAAAAAGACCTTATAGAATGTCCATACCAGAAGCAATTGAGCTGAAGGAACAACTCAAGAAACTACTAGATCAGGGCTACATCTGGCCTAGTAGTTCACCGTGGGGAGCTCCAATACTATTCCAGAAAAAGAAAGATGGGACACTTCGACTATGTATTGATTATCGAGGATTGAATCAATCAACGGTCAAGAACAAGTACCCTATTCCTAGAATAGATGAGCTTCTTGATCGTCTTTAAGGTGCAAAGATCTTCTCTAAGATTGATCTCAGGTTAGGTTATTATTACATAAGGATCAAGGAAGAAGATATCCCCAAGACGGCCTTCAATACAAGATATGGGCACTTTGAGTTCCTAGTTATGTCATTCGGACTTACGAATGCACCTCCCTCTTTCAACAGGTTAATGCAGGATATCTTTAGGCCATATCTTGATGATTTCATGCTTGTCTTCTTCGATGAAACTTTAGTCTATTCCAAATAGCTAGAAGGCCATGAAACCCAACTCTCGATTGTCCTTGAGACAATGAGGTCACATAAGCTGTAGGCTAAAATGAAGAAGTGTGCATTCTTCAACCATTAGATTGAATATTTGGGATTCATAGTATCAGCAAAAGGAATCTTAGTGGACCCAGCCAAGGTCAGAGATGTGCTTGAATGGCCAATACCAACCTCTGTCAAAGAAATACACAGCTTTCTTGGATTCACAGGATGGTATAGGGTCATCATCAAAGATTATGCTTTGATTGCAGCACCTTTACTAAAGAAGCAAACAACCATTGCATGGTCCACTCCCAAACAAAATAGCTTCAACAGATTGAAGCAAAGTTTGGTACTAGCACCTATCCTAAAATTTCGAGACCTCAATAAAGAGTTTGAGGTAGTAACTGATGCTAGCATACTTGCCTTGGGATGTGTACTTATGCAGGAAGGTCATGCAGTAGCATACTCTTCAAGGAAATTGAAGAGTCGTGAAAAGAATTATGCTATGAATGATTAGGAATTGCTAGCTGTCATCCATGCTCTAAAGCTTTGGAGACACTACTTGTTGGGTAACAAGTTTACTCTAGTAACTGACCATAAGAGTCTCAAATGGATCTTTACCCAGAATGAGCTCAACATGAGGCAACGTCGGTGGATTGAAGTGTTCGAGGAGTATGACTTTGAAATCAAGTACCAACCAGGAAAAGAGAATTTAGTTGCCGATGCACTCAGTCAGGCATTCCTTAATTCTCTAATCTTGCAGAACCCATCAACAGCCAGATCTCTAGCTACAAAAGTATCTATGCCAAACAACCCCATACTTGAGTTAGCTAGAGAGGATGCATGCCATGATCCGGCCTACCAAACAATGCTAAGGGGGATCTCTATCAAGGATCTGAATCAAAAGTTGCATGCTAAGTATCATGAATTTTCTATCAATAATGGACTTGTCTACTATAGAACGAGGCTGTGTATACCAGCAAGCCAGTCACTTAGCAGAAGATATTGTGGGAAGCTCATGATTCCCCTTTCACAGGACATCCTGGCTATGCCAAGACTCTCAATGCAGTTAGGAAGAGCTACCATTAGGAGAGGCTTAAAGGTGACGTTCTCAAATATGTCACCAAGTGTTTGTCTTGTCAACGTATCAAAGCCGAACATGTCAAGATGCCAGGGAAACTGCAATCGCTTGACATCCCCCAAATGAAATGGGAATTCATCAGTATGGATTTTGTTGTAGGACTACCCCAAGTTTAGGGAGGATACAACTCCATCATGGTTGTGGTTGATATGCTTACTAAGGTTGCACACCTTATTCCAGTAAAGACAAACTATAAAGCCTCAGACATTGCAAGATTGTTTATTAAGGAAATATTCAAGCTACATGGGTTACCCAGAAGAATCATTAGTGATCATGATTCTCTCTTCACATCACACTTCTGGAGAGCTATCTTTGAAGCTATTGGGACTCAACTTTTCTTTAGCACTGCTTACCATCCCCAAACGGATGGCCAAACAGAGCAAGTAAATCAAGTCATGGAGGATATGCTAAGGGCATACTGCTATCATGAGTTGAAGAGGTGGATTTAATATTTTCCTTTGATTGAATTTGCCTACAATGCTTCTTACTAGAAAAGCATTCAGATGACCCCTTTCCAAGCATTGTATGGTCATGACTATCGAAGTCCCCTAAACTTTTCAGATCCAACCTTAAGGGTTGAAGCTTCAAGGCAGATGTTGGAAGAGATGGATGACCAAATAAAGTCAATAAGATAGGACATCCAAGCAACCAAGGATAGACAGAAGGCATACGCGGATTTGAAGTGTCAAGATAGAGTCTTCGAAGAAGGAGACATGGTCTTCATTTGCGTACGCCTAAAGAAGAATTCCCTATCCTTAGGAGATTACAAGAAGCTAAGTCCAAGGTATTGCGGACCGTACAAGATTCTCAAATGCCTAGGACCTAATGCTTACAGATTGCAACTCCCTGAGAACCTAAAGGTTCACAATGTATTCCATATCAGCCTATTGAAGAAATATGTACCCAATCCTAACCATTCTCCCTCCCCTCCCCTATTTAAACTGTGAGGGCGGCCAGAGATGGGGACGACGGAGAGGGACGGCTGAACGCTGCATTAATGCTTAAGGGGAGGACTGCGCCTGAGTCGCTTGGGAGAGGGGAGGACTGCACCTGAGCCACTAGAGAGAGAGTGCTGCGTCTATCACAAAGAAGGAGGAGGGGCTGCCATTATCAGTGTTGCCACTGCTGCTGCAGAGAGGGAGGGAGGTCAAGCTAGTCGTCGCTAGTCCGCCCTGGGGGTGTCATGAGCTGCCACGCCAGCAGCCGGCACCGTTCAGGCTCCCGTCCACCTGATCACACCGCCTGAACCTGCGCCAGCTGGCCACAAAGCCCGTTAGCTATACCTTCTTCCCCCCTCCCATGTGGCGTTGAAGCTTCAGAAGCTTTCTGGGGGGGAAGCTTCCAAGGGGCCTCATAAGCCCCCTTTTCCCCCTTAGCCCTTCCTTTGGTCTTGAAACCCCTCCCCCCCCCCCCCGTGTTTAAACATTCCTTAGCCCCCTTCCTTGTGGCATATTGAAACCCCCCTTAAAATTCCTCTTTAAGGCTTCCTTAGGGTTTTTTTTCCCCCCCTCAAAAAGCTTGACCTTAAGGGTCCTTTGCCTCCCCGCGATTATAAATCCCCCCTAAGGGCCCCCTTAGCCTTTTTCTTTCCCCATGCTAAATACCCCTTGGAGCTTTGTTTTTTCCCCCCACTCGTAAAAGAAAAAAAGATTGTTGAGGGTCTTTTGACACCTCCCTCTCCCACCTAAAAGCCCTCATAAGGGATTCCACACGTTTTATTCCGCGTTTGTGCGAGTCTTTACAAGGCCATTAAGCCCTTCCCATGGCTTTAATGGGTCTTATCCGCAAAAGATTTTGAAACACCCCTGCTTTTGAAATCCCTACTTCAAGGAGGGAGCCTTCTAAAACTACTTTCGACGGACGGTGCAAGTTATTGCAAAAAAGGGAGCGATAGTGGAATTCCAAAGAGGAGTTGTAAAGCTACTTCCACGACGGAAAGACTACAATTGCGATGCCTCCTAAGAAAGTCCAAGGCGCAGCCACAGGAGGGTCCTCTCCGGCATCCATGTGTATATCTCAACCCAAGCGCAGGTTTCCTTTCTAATTTTTATTGTTGTAATTCAATCATGCAAGGTTAATTGTTGGAAATAGGATATATTTTTGTCCTAAATGCTCAAGGAGGAACTTAGTCATTAATACTTTCAATAAAACATGCAAAATAAAGAAAGCATAAATGCATTTCTAGCAAATAGCTTTATGCATTGAAATGAATTAAAAATTAGATTGTTGTCCATTAAAATAGTATACTTCGTTTAATCCTAGAAGTATAAGCTGCATATCGCACTATTAACCCATATCCTCTTCACAATGAATCATCATCGAAAGTGCAAGGCATGAAATGATTCTTACAATGCATAACTCTAGGAAATTATCACTTGTCAACTATATAAATTATCAAGAAAAAGGTTGCTTGTCTAGCATAAATTTTGTTCGCAAAGTTATAGGAAGGTTAGTTGGAATTCAACCTGACCTCAAATCGATAAGTTAGAGTTGAAAAATCAATTTACGCATAGACAACAAGTCGTGTGAATAATGATAACGTAATTATCTTCTAGAGTTAAACAAATTGGCATAAACCTAAAACACCTAAGCCACGGAGTACTCATTTAGAATGAGTTAAAATCCAAGAAATTCACTGGGAAATTAATACGTGATCTAATCGTACATATTGCTAAAACTAAAACTCCTATACCTTAAATACTTGCCCACAATCACTAAATATAGGGACAATGAAATGTAATTGCAAAGTGAACTAGGATTTGTCCCTCAAAATCTTTCGAGATGGAACTTGGAACTCTAGGACTGACGACGTCAGCCTAATGTAATCAGGAGAAGATTGTTTCGTGACTCCATTCAATGCGTAGAATAAGTCTCATAGTTCGATGCAACACTTGTGCGGCAAGTGTGGAGTCATATGATCTTGTGATTGGATCACAAGGGGAATGGCCAAATTCTTGCAACGAGGTTGGCAGGTCCTTACACAAGTTATCTTGCAAGAGGATGAATAATCATCCTAATTTAGTATCTTTCTTGAGTAAAGAAATTTGATTGGAAACTAAAGACCAGCCGATAAACTGAAGTAACTGATGGACTTAAGGTTTGACCAAGTCGAGTTAATAGGGTACACCCTAACCCAGGATATAGGGGATCTTTCCAAGTTGCCAGTCATCTCGGATCGAGTGCTGAATGCATTCGAAAGGAAGGATTCATTCCTTAGCAATTTGCGAACAAAAACAATCAATGGAAATGTTTTGTGCTTGCTACAGACTTTCGAGCACTGTTTGGCTTTGTTTGATCAATGAATAAAAAGATAAATGGATATCTATACTTCAGGTTGAAGGCCTAAAGGTAGAGGTAGCTTCAGTTACCCCAGATGCCTACTTGACCCTAACCAAGGGGGTTGTTAACCACGGCGGGCATGTGGACCGAACGTGCCACGAGAGGTCTCTCCGTTGAGTGCTACTTGGAGCAGGAGGACGCTTGGGTGCCAGAGGGAGCTCTGGCCATAAATCCCTTGCCTTCCGGGCCCTGCACAAGAGGCTAACGTGACTCGGGATTGGATCTCAAGGCCCGTATACTAGTCTACAGGCAAAAACTTGGATTAGTGATCCCTGTGGATTGCTGGATAGCCTTTGGGCGGAATGCGAATAAGCCTACGGGCTGGACTTTTTGTATTTCAAAGATAAATATGATAACCTGTTAATAAGGAACCTGTATGATATTTTTTTTCTATGTCAAGTGATATGATTACGTGAAAGAACTAGTGCCTAACAGGCTAATTAAAGAAGTTGATTGCTACATGTTCAACTGATGTGTTAGGTAATTAAATAACTAAACAACCCGAGGAAAGTGCGGAGGATGGGCCATAGGTCCGTCCTACGGATGGGTGGTCCTGGTTGGCCGGGAACTTTTCTCAAATCACGATGGATAGCAGGAAGACCGTCAAAGAACACGAACAACAAAAGCGTTGACCTGGAGTTATGATTGAACCCGATTTACTCTATTTTAGGGAAATGGAATGGGACTATGCCTTATGGCAGAGAGGTTGAGATTTGCATCCCTCTTGTTTCCCATTCTCCTTGAACCAAGGCAGCGTGAATCTGCTTCGGACCTGGCGTTTCTGCGTAAAGTAGTTTCCTTGGGTCTGACGCTAGTTGCCGTTAGGAAATAACCAATAAGGAAAACCCTAATTCAGGTCGATCCTAAGTGGGAATGATTGGAATACTTCCGCTATGTGGCAGACGTGGAAAGCCCTAGATCGCAAAACCCGTAACATTCCATGGGAGTGCCGGGCGGAGCTTTCTAGACATTCTTTCCGATGGATTGCTAAGACGTGTCTTGAAGATACAAGTGGACACGTTACAGTTGGTACGAGAGCAAACCAACAACGGAATTGTTTTTATATAATCTTAATAAGAAGAAGTAAAGCAAATGTTAATGTTCCAAACATTTCCTTACCTTTAATGCTGTCTTGTAGAATTACAAAGTGTGGAACAAGTTCTTAGTATTTCGAATCATGTTTATGACTACAATGCATTCTCCGCATTATCGACAAAGGGTTGAGATGATGAACATCCTATAGCAAATCTATAATCCATCACCTTTGTACATGGAATGAAGATGGGCGGGTGATTTAGGAATCTACTATATAGCCACCCACTGGTTTGCTTATCTACAAACCAACCTAAAGAGGATCAAGTGGTTGGAAGACCTGAAAGTCATGAAGCTGTTCATTTTTGTGGAAGCTCATGTAAACTCAACTTTATATATTCAAGGTCGGAGGGTTGAGATGAACTCATATGTATATGAGGAAGTAACCCATGTAATCCCCACTGACAGGATTAAAGTGTTAGGGCGCCATGAAAAGAATGGATTCCAAAGGAAAGGATACCCTGAACTTCCAATGACTTACCGATTCCTGAGGATCCATGACCCGAAACCATACTATTATACAGTTCCTATAGATAAATGTAATACAATGTTGTTCTCCCCAAACTAAATGTAATAGTTGGCTTATCATCGCAAGAAATGTTGTATTCTGAAAGGGCTATGCCCATATATATACAAATAAGACTTCTTTTTTATCAATGTCTGATTCTGCATTAGAATTGATAAAAAGTTAAGTGGTTAGATTGCCTGGGTGATAGCGGAATTGAAGATGTAATATAAATCAATAACATTTATCATATAATGAAGTTAAGAAACCTTTATCCAGGCACAACCCCAGGTATAGGTTCCTAGTTCGCCTCCTACATCAAGTACTATTGTAATCTAGGAGAAGAAGTTTCTTCTCAAGCAAATTAAGCCGCCCGAGTTTGATGGGAGAGGTAGGTTTGTCCAAGCTGATGCTAAATTTTGGATTGAATCCATGAAGGATTACTTCAAAGCAGCCGGTACTGCATCCGCCAATCAGGCTATGCTCGCCAAGCTAAAGCTCACCGGTAAAGCAAGGCTTTGGTGGAAGCAATGGTGCAGGGATCAAGGGATCGCGGAGAGATCTGTTACCTGGGAGAAGCTGAAGAAAGCTGTGTAGGGAAGATACTTACCACCTGCATACCGCACGCAGAAAATGAATGAGTTCTACGAGCTAAAACAGCTGGGGCTCACTCTTGATGCATACTACTCTAAATTCATCTTACTTTGAAAGTATGCGCCACAGATGGACATGACATAGCAGGTATCCAAAGTTATGCTGGTTTAAATCCACCAGTAAATACCCATCTCGAATCTATGCGTCCATCAGATCTTCAGGACGCACTCATTTGAGCGGCGCCTATAATTCAGGAGATGCAATCTAGACCAAGGGGTAACAAAGCTTGGTCTTATAATGATCCAAACAGAGGAGCATTCAGACATCAAATGAAGAGAGTTCAAGGTCATAATCAGGGACAAAGAAAGAAAGCAAGGACTAACAATGTTAACAACTTTGTTCCTACTCAAAGCAATGGCCGAAACCTCCGTTTTTTCCACTACAACGAACTCGGTCACTTCAAGAGGCAATGTCCCAAGCTTGGTGGAGGACATCACCAAGCACCTTTCCAAGGAATAGGCCGTGGTCAAGGAGCCGCTATCCGAGGTAGAGGAAGAACCACCTGCGTTGCCAATAGGCAAATGTGTAAAGAAGAAGAAGAAGAAGATCCGACCATGGAAGCAGAGTTTGAAAGGGCGACAGTCCATGCTGCTCTACACAAGAAAGGCCCGAATCGCAAATTATCAGTGATTCAGACACCGTCAGACTATCAAGGTAAAAGTTTCAAGACCTTGATTGATTGTGGCAGTACACATTTCTTTATCTCACCAGCATGTGCAAAAAGAATAGGAATAGCCACAGTAGAAGCACCTACCTTGCTTATGGAATTGGCAAATGGTTGTGAGGTTACTTGTACCAGGCAAACTACTAAGGTGAATTCTTCCTGGGAGGAAAGAAGACTTCAATTAAATTCAGAGTCATGAATCTAAGTATCCATGAGTGTCTACTCGGAATGGATTGGCTTAAGCCTAATGACGCCCACATTCTTTGTGGAAAGGGTCAAGTTTCCTTTCCAAACTCTGAAAGGGAATTAGTCACAACTCAAGGTGAGGCTGGAGTACCAAGAATCCAATTTGCCAAAGTATCTCGGATAATTAAAGGAGTCAAAAAAGGACTACATGTCTACTTAATTAAGCTCAACAAGTTAGATTAGAAGCAAGAGTCTAGTGAAGGACCTTCTTGGCTAAAGGAATACGCGGACGTACTCCTTGATGAGTTGACAGAACTCCCGCCTCAAAGAGAAGTGGATCATGAGATTAAACTAGTACCAGGAGCTGCGCCAAAAGACCTTATAGAATGTCTATACCAGAAGCAATTGAGCTGAAGGAACAACTCAAGCAACTACTAGATCAGGGCTACATCCGGCCTAGCAGTTCACCGTGGGGAGCTCCAATACTATTCCAGAAAAAGAAAGATGGGACACTTCGACTATGTATTGATTACCGAGGATTGAATCAATCAACGGTTAAGAACAAGTACCCTATTCCTAGAATAGATGAGCTTCTTGTTCATCTTCAAGGTGCAAAGATCTTCTCTAAGATTGATCTCAGGTCAGGTTACTATCAGATAAGGATCAGGGAAGAAGATATCTCCAAGACGGACTTCAGTACAAGATATGGGCACTTTGAGTTCCTAGTTATGTCATTCGGACTTATGAATGCACCTGCCACCTTCAACAGATTAATGCAGGATATCTTTAGGCCATATCTTGATGATTTCGTGCTTGTCTTCTTTGACGACACTTTAGTCTATTCCAAACGGGAAGAAGATCATGAACCCTAACTTCGGATTATCCTTGAGACAATGAGATCACATAAGCTGTATGCTAAGATGAAGAAGTGTGCATTCTTCAAACGTCAGATTGAATATCAGGGATTCATAGTATCAGCGGAAGGAATCTTAGCGGACCCAGCCAAGGTCAGAGATGTGCTAGAATGGCCAATACCAACATCTATCAAAGAGATACGCAGCTTTCTTGGATTGATAGGATGGTATAGGGTCTTCATAAAAAACTATGCTTTGATTGCCGCACCTCTGACGGACTTACTAAAGAAGCAAATAGCTTTGACAGATTGAAGAAAAGTTTGGTATTAGCACCTATTCTAAAAGTTCCAGACCTCAATAAAGAGTTCGAGGTAGTAACTGATGCTAGCACACTTGCCTTAGGATGTGTGCTCATTCAGGAAAGCCATCCTGTAGCATACTCTTCAAGGAAATTGAAGAGTCATGAGAAGAATTATGCTACGCATGATCTGGAATTGCTAGCTGTCATCCATTCTCTAAAGCTTTGGAGACACTACCTATTGGGTAACAAGTTTACTTTAGTAACTAACCATAAGAGTCTCAAATAGATCTTTACCCAGAACGAGCTCAACATGAGGCAACGTTGGTGGATTGAGGTGTTGGAGGAGTATAACTTTGAAATCAAGTACCGACCAAGAAAAGAGAATTTAGTTGCCGATGCACTTAGTCACAAGGCATTCCTTAATTCCCTAATCTTGCAGAATCCATCAACAACTAGATCTCTAGCTACAAAAGTATCTATGCCAAACAATCCAATACTTGAGTTAGCTAGAGAGGATGCATGCCATGACCCGGCCTACCAAACAATGCTAAGGGAGGTCTCTATCAAATATCAGAACCAGAAGCTGCAAGCAAAGTATCATGAATTCTCTATTAATAGTGGACTTCTCTACTATAGAACAAGGCTGTGTATACCAGCAAGCCAGTCACTTAAGCAGAAGATATTGTGGGAAGCTCATGATTCCCCTTTCACAGGACAACTTGGCTATGCCAAGACTCTCAATGCAGTTAGGAAGATCTACCATTGGGAAAGGCTCAAAGGTGGCATTCTCAAATATGTCATGGAGTGTTTGTCTTGTCAACATATCAAAGCCGAACATGTCAAGATGCCAGGGAAACTACAACAGCTTGACATTCCCCAAATGAAATGGGAATTCATCAATATGGATTTTGTTGTAGGCCTACCCCAAGTCCAGGGAGGATACAACTCCATCATGGTTGTGGTTGACATGCTTACTAAGGTTGCACACCATATTCCAGTAAAGACAAACTATAAAGCCTTAGACATTGTAAGATTATTTATCAAGGAGATATTCAAGATACATGGGTTACCCAAAAGAATCATTATTGATCGTGATTGTCTCTTCACATCACACTTCTAGAGAGCTATCTTTGAAGCCATTGGGACTCAACTCTGTTTTAGCACCGCTTACCATCTCCAAACGGATGGAAAAATAGAGCGAGTAAATCAAGTCATGGAGGACATGCTTAGGACATACTGCTGTTGTGAGCTGAAGAGGTGGATTCAATACTTGCCTTTAGTTGAATTTGCCTACAATGCTTCTTACCAACAAAGCATTCAGATGACCCCTTTCCAAGCATTGTATGGTCATGACTGTCGAAGTCCCCTAAACTTTTCAAATCCAACCTTAAGGGTTGAAGCTTCAAGGTAGATGTTGGAAGAGATGGATGACCAAGTAAAGTCAATAAGACAGGACATCCAAGCTTCCAAGAATAGACAGAAGGCATACGTGGATTTGAAGCATCAAGATAGAATCTTCGAAGAAGGAGACATGGTCTTCATTCGCGTACGCCCTAAGAAGAGTTCCCTATCCTTAGGTGATTGCAAGAAGCTAAGTCCAAGGTAGTGTGGGCCGTACAAGATCCTCAAATGCCTAGGATCTAATGCTTATAAACTGCAACTCCCTAAGAACTTAAAGGTTCACAATGTATTCCATATTAGCCTATTGAAGAAATATGTACCTAATCCTAACCATATACTTGATGACCAACAAATTTTAATGCCTAGTCAAGGAGTCCTTGAACTAAGGCCTGATAGGGTCTTAGATGTTAGGGAGAGACAACTGAGATCCAGAACCTTGAGAGAATGCCTCGTCCAGTGGAAAGATTATCCTGAAGAGGATAGCACTTGGATAGATGAAGGCACTCTCAACCATCAATATCCCCAGTTTATCTCGAGATGAGGACATCTTGATTCCTCCAAGAGGGAGAGAATGTAACAAATCCGAAATTCAAAAGTCCCATATGAAAGCCCTCATAGGGTTAATATTTTTAAAGGAAATTTTTTTATTAATTCCCCTCTCCTCTAGCCGACTGTCGAGCTAGAGGAAGAGGGGAATAGCAAAAGAGGCAAGCTCCTTTTGTTGGAGCTTGCCTAGGCAAGGAGCCATCCCTGTCGACATGTAAGGGAGGGAGCATCTCCCTCCCCTCCCCTATTTAAACCGTGAGGGTGGCCAGAGATGGGGATGACGGAGAGGGACGGCTGAATGCTGCATTAATGCTTAAGGGAGGACTACGCCTGAGTTGCTTGGGAGAGAGGAGGACTGCGCCTGAGCCACTAGAGAGAGAGTGCTGCCGTCTATCACAAAGAAGGAGGAGGGGCTGCCATTATCAGTGTTGCCGCTACTGCTGCAAAGAGGGAGGGAGGTCAAGCTGGTAGCCGCCAGTCCGCCCTGGGGGAGCCGTGAGTTGCCACGCCAGCAGTCGGTGCCGTTCAGGCTCCCGTCCGCTTGATCACGCCGCCTGAACCTGCGCTAGCTGGCCATGAAGCCCGTCGGCTATACCTTCTTCCCCCCTCCCACATGGCGTTGAAGCTTTAGAAGCTTCTTGGGGGGGAAGCTTCCAAGGGGCCTCATAAGGCCCCTTTTCCCCTTTAGCCCTTTCTTTGGTCTTGAAACCCCTCCCCCCGTGTTTAAACCTTCCTTAGCCCCCTTCCTTGTGGCATATTGAAACCCCCCTTAAAATTCCTCTTTAAGGCTTCCTTAGGGTTTTTTTTCCCCCTCAAAAATCTTAACCTTAAGGGTCCTTTGCGTCCCCGCGATTATAAATCCCCCCTAAGGGCCCCCTTAGTCTTTTTCTTTCCCCATGCTAAATACCCCTTGGAGCTTTGTTTTGTCCCCCCACTCGTAAAAGAAAAAAAGAGTGTTGAGGGTCTTTTGACACGTCCCTCTCCCACCCAAAAGCCCTCGTAAGGGATTCCACACCTTTTTATTCCTCGTTTGTGCGAGTCTTTACAAGGCCATTAAGCCCTTCCCATGGCTTGAATGGGTCTTATCCGCAAAAGATTTTGAAACACCCCTTCTTTCAAAATCCCTACTTCAAGGCGGGAGCCTTCTAAAACTACTTTCGATGGACGGTGCAAGTTATTGCAAAAAAGGGAGCGACGGTGGAATTCCAAAGAGGAGTTGTAAAGCTACTTCCACGACGGAAAGACTACAATTGCGATGCCTCCTAAGAAAGTCCAAGGCGCAGCCGCCGCTGGAGGGTCGTCTTCGAGCATCCACGTGTATATCTAACCCCAAGCCCAGGTTTCCTTTCTAATTTTTATTGTTGTAATTCAATCATGCAAGGTTAATTGTTGGAAATAGGATATATTTTTGTCCTAAATTCTCAACGGAGGAACTTAGTCATTAATACTTTCAACAAAACATGCAAAATAAAGAAAGCATAAATGCATTTCTAGCAAATAGCTTTATGCATTGAAATGAATTAAAAATTAGATTATTTTCCATTAAAATAGTATACTTTGTTTAAGCCTAGAAGTATAAGCTGCATATCGCACTATTAATCCATATCCTCTTTGCAATGAATCATCACGGAAAGTGCAAGGCATGAAATAATTCTTACGATGCATAACTCTAGGAAATTATCGCTTGTCAACTATATAAATTATCAAGAAAAAGGTTGCTTGTTTAGCATAAATTTTGTTCGCAAAGTTATAGGAAGATTAGTTGGAATTTAACCTCTGACTTCAAATTGATAAGTTAGGGTTGAAAAATCAATTTACGCATAGACAACGAGTCATGTGAAAAATGATCACGTAATTATCTTCTAGAGTTAAACAAATTGGCATAAACCTAAAACACCTCAGTCGCGTGTTTAGAATGAGTTAAAATCCAAGAAATTCACTAGGAAATTAATACATGACCTAATCATATGTATTGCTAAAACTGAAACTCCTATACCTTAAATACTTGCTCACAATCACTAAATATAGGGACAGCGAAATGTAATTGGAAAGTGAACTAGGGTTTGTCTCTAAGAATCTTTCGAGATGGAACTTGGAACTCTAGGACTCACGACGTCAGCCTAATGTAATCAGGAACAGATTGTTTCGTGACTCCGTTCAATGCGTAGAATAAGTCTCATAGTTCGATGCGACACTTGCGCGGTAAGTGTGGAGTCATATGATCTTGTGATTGGATCACAAGGGGAATGGCCAAATTCTCGCAATGAGGTTGGCAGGTCCTTACGCAAGTTATCTTGCAAGAGGATGAATAATCATCCTAATTTAGTATCTTTCTTGAGTAAAGAAGATTGATTGGAAACTAAAAACCAGCCGATAAACTGAAATAACCAATGGACTTAAGGTTTGACCAAGTCGGGTTAATAAGGTACGCCCTAACCCAGGATATAGAGGATCTTGCCAAGTTGCAAGTCATCCCAGATCGAGTGCTAGATGCATTTGAAAGGAAGGATTCATTCCTTAGCAGTTGCCAACAAACACGATTAATGGAAATGTTTGTGCTTGCTACAGATTTTAGAGTACTATTTGGCTTTGTTTGATCAATGAATTAAAAGATAAATGGATATCTATACTTCAGGTTGAAGGCCTGAAGGGAGAGGCAACTTCAGTTACCCCCGACTGCCTGCCTGACCCTAACCAAGGGGGTTGTTAACCGCACCGGGCATGTGGACCGAACCCATTGCGAGAGGTCTCTCCGTTGAGCGCTACTTGGAGCAGGAGGACGCTTGGGTGCTAGAGGGGGCTCTAACCATAAATCCCTCACCTTCTAGGCCCTGCACAAGAGGCTAACGTGACTTGGGATTGGATCTCGAGGCCCGCATACTAGTCTACGGGCGGAAACTTGGATTAGTGATCCCTGTGAATTGCTGGATAGCCTTCTAGTGGATTGTGGATAAGCCTACAGGATGGACTTTTTGTATTTCAAAGATAAATATGATAACCTATTAATAAGGAACTTGTCTGATATTGTTTTTCTATGTCAAGTGATACGATCACGTGAAAGAACTAGTGCCTAACGGGATAATTAAAGAAGCTGATTGCTACATGTCCAACTAATGTGTTAGGTAATTAAATAACTAAACGACCTAAGGAAAGTGCAGAGGATGGGCCATAGGTCCGTCCTATGGATGGGTGGTCCCGGTTGGCCGGGAACTTTTCTCAAATCACGATGGACACCAGGAAGACAGTCAAAGAATACTAAAAACAAAAGCGTTGACCTAGAGCTATGATTGAACCCAATTTACGCTGTTTTAGGGGAATGGAATGGGACTATGCCTTATGGCAGAGAGGTTGAGCTTTGCATCCCTCTTATTTTCCATTCTCCTTGAACCAAGTGCAGCGTGAATCCGCTTTAGACCTGGCATTTCTGCGTAAAGTAGTTCGCTTGGGTCCGAGGCTAGTTGCCATTAGGAAATGACGAATAAGAAAAACCCTAATTCAGGTCGATCCTAAGTGGGAATGGCTGGAATACGTCTGCTACGTGGCACTAGATCGCAAACCCCGTAACATTCCATGGGAGTGCCGGGCGGAGCTTTCTAGACATCCTTTTCAATGGACTGCTAAGACGTGTCCTGAAGATACAAGCGGACATGTTACAAATGGTGAGCCTAGAGTAAGCATAAAGGGTATTTTTTATGAGTTGATCGGTTGGTATGCATCTATTGAAGATGCATGATTGGGTGATGTTGATGAGCATGATAGTCATGTGTACAGAAAAAAGGAGGAATCATGGACCTTAGTGGAGTAGAGACATCATCAAGTGATAGATCTATAGCTACTAGTCCTTGGTTAAAGAGTAAGAAGTAGACCATATCTTTAGTGCATCTATTAGTATTGCAAATAATGAAAATTGGAAGAAGAAAATGGCACATGCTAGTCATTTAGTTCTTGATGGAAACTCTAGTGGGTTAGAAAGTTTGGATGATGAGCTTGGTTTTCCTTCAATGAGGACACAAGGTGTATAAAGAGTACACGGTAATATAAAGGCTTCATTGATGAAATGGTATGAAGGTATATCAAGATGAGATATCTTGTTAGAAGATTTGATTTTGAGGATTTTGCAACTCACCATTATGCTTATATGGTAAAGGTACGATGATACATCTCCTTGTGCATGAATGGATGAGAAGATGGATGCATTAGAGGCTTACAAGACTTGGGATTAGTACCATTGCCCAAGAGTAAGAAAAATATTGGCTATAAGTGAATCTATAAAATAAAGTTGAATGTAGATGGTTCTAGCAGGTATAAGGCTAGGCTATTTACCAAAGGTTATGCATACACATATGGCATAGACTATTCTTAGTGATAGTGATAGTGGGATTGCTAAACTCAAGGGCCTTTTGAAGTAAAATTTGAAGGATTTAGGTGAGTTGAGACACTTTCTTGGTATTCAAGTAAGACTCAAAGTTTCATTTAGAGTAAATATTTTCAAATGCTTACTATAAGCATTACTCAAAGAAATTATCCACATGTCCATATTAGGAATGATGGTTATTTTCAAGCATCTAAGCTTTCACCCTACTAAGAAATAATTGAAAAGAGGGTGCTGCATTTTCATCTACATGTATGATAAGTTTCTCATTCTAATAGGGTATACCTAGCAATCACTACAACATTGTGAGCAAATACTTTGGATTATGATATTCTCTACTATGCATGTATGTACAAGAAACTAGTAATATAACATATTAAATCAATAATATGTATTTCATGTTGAGACGTCAAGCTCATTATCTTGTGTGTGACTGACAAGGTCTTCGCTTGTCTAGCTATACATGTGTGGGACATTCAGTAAGTTGGGTTAGTCAGTGTGACCTAACTAGAGTTAGTCATGGTTAGTGAAACCTAGTGTATAACTTACTCTTTAGTAAGTGAAGAAGTACAATGGAATAAAAATGGAAGATAGAGAGCATGACTGACCTCTACGTTTCTCTCCTCTATTTGTGTCTCATTTTCTAAACATTTCAACCTACAAGTCAAGAGGCTGGATGTGCTCCATGAAAGGTCATAGATAAGAGTCCATGCACTCCAATGTTGCACATGGAGTTGCTAGTAAGCCTAGACTATGCCATTTGGATTCATCAATTATTTGTTTGTGTTACTATCCATTTGCCAACAATAAGGGACTTTAGTAGATCACTAAATCATCTAATAAACAAATGGCATGCTCTAAGTTCCTTTGAGAGTCAATTATCCCATCAATTATTACACGAGCCATATGAATGCATTGAGGTTTAATTTCACTAGTTAGACATTGTGAGAGATCCCTCAATGAAAATTTTTCACATTATCAAAAGGATGCACATGTAGGCGAGTAAAATGTGGGGTCACTAAAAAGTGAGTCAAGAAATAAGAGACAGAGGTAGATTTGATGAAATACAAGAAGAGATGCTTTGAATATTCTGCATAATACTAAGATAATCACTTCCATGGCTTAGGAGTAGTCAAAATTAACTTTGAATTCTACTCAGTCCTCCACTTCATCCGAGCAGCAAAATCTCACTTAGGAGTGATCGAAGCTAAGGCCCTAAAATTTACCTTGATTAATTAAGTACATTTTAAGACATGAGATAGAACCTTGTTTCCTTTACTACTTTCTTCCCATAAAATGTTGTCCAATTGACATTATTTTTTCCCAAGATGATGAATCCCAAAATACATTAAGAGTATCAACACAAAAATCCTAATTTTTTGTATGGATAGAGGTCTTCTCCTAACACTTCTCTCAACAATATATTTCAATCTTCATAACTCATTTTTCAATAAAAGCACAAGACCCTACATTCAGTCAAATATACACGTGATGTTCTTCGTGTTTTCAAATACATAAGTATGAATGTTTGCATACCATCACTATTTCAACTTGTCTCCGTCTATATAATGTGCATTCATGGCCTATTTATAAATATCCGAATCTATGAAATTTTCTTGAATAAAACACAACCCTTTTCTATTCAATCTGTAACTAACCCCTTTATATCACACCCCTTTGTATGTTTAAAAATATACAAAAATGGTGTTCCAAAAACCCTTGTTTTGAACTCATATTATACATACATATATTCATGAGCGACCCCCTCGAGCAACTTGTAATATTTTAATGCATGTTTTGATTCTTTTCCAAAATAAGTCCAAACAAAAACCATATTAAGCCTAAAGGCACCACATGCCCTTTTTGAGCTCACAAAGGTACCCAAGAGGGCAATAATCCACTAGCTTTAAATCACATTGCAGTCTGAGCATCAGCTTCTTCAGCATCATCTTTTTCATTATACATGTCATCCTACCACTTTTCATCATATCCTTGGAATTTTTTGCTCTGATCCTATCTTAAGAAATTGTCTTTATCTTGTATAACTCCAAGCCAAGATTTTTGTGGATGTCTCCAAACACATGTAGGTCTTCCTTCTTATAGATGCAAGATCCTCATGATGGCTTCTTTCTCCTTTTTTTATCCTTAATACTTGCATTGTCCACAATAAAACTGTAGGCCTTAAGCTTCCTTGATCCAAGATCTATGTGGCTATCTCCAAAAACATGTAGGCCTCCCTCTTTATGGATGCAGGCTCCTCATGATGACCGCTTCTCTCTCCCTCATTTATCCTTAATACTATTGCATTTTCCACAATAAAGCTATAGGCCTGGAGCTTTCCTGAGAATATAATAGCACCTCCTAAAGTAGTGCTCATTGCTCATGACTGCAATCATTTGCATTGAATATACTCACAATGGCAAGATTCTTCATCACCACTACTATTGCAATTCTCTCTCTTCTATGGGCATCGATGGTGCTCCAACTATATGCAAATCCTTTCCTCATAGTAGGCTAAGGGTTAAAATAGATGTTGCCCCCCTACTATTTCATGTTGACCAAAGATGCTCTAATAATCATGACAATGGCATTGGAAATATCCAGACTCATGCAACCAATGATGAACCTTTAAGCCAATTGTGATGATTCCCTAGTTTTTCTAGTAGTGCCACTTTCATAACAAGACACACATCATCTCGCCACCCTAGGTTTTCATGAAAGCCTAACTTCAACCTGGATTAACATGTTACATAGTGCTACACTTAATCATGACATCCATGACTCCTAACATGTAATCTCCATAGCATGGTCAATCTTACATACACTGCAGAATTCATATCTCGTTTTTGCTTTGATTTGAACACCAATTTTTTCCTCTTCTAGATTATCCTGTAATCAAGTACGTGGAGAAAGATAGAGGCAATATATGGCTATCTCTAAAGCATTATTTTCTTTGCATACAAATATGGCTACATTGGAGTGTTAGTTATTGTCATGAAGACTCTCTCTGATCCCAACAAAAGCTTCATTACCATAGTTGGAGAGCCTTCACCATCATGCCCTTCCTTCTTGGCTAGCTAGACTTAGCCTTCTTTCTCAAAATTATTGTGTCTTCCTCCTCTCTATAGCACCCAAAAACTCCTCTTCCCCTCCGAAATTGACACATGGAGAGCAGTCCTCTCCTTCCCAGAATAGCCTTCAAAGGCTAATATTAGCCCTCATGTATGCACATCTCGAGGGGGGGGGGGGGTCACTCATGAATATATGTATATATAACGTGAGTTCAAAATAAGGGGGTTTTAAAACACTATTTTTATACATTTTTTACATATACAGAAAGGTTTCATATAAAGGGGTTTTTTACAGATTGAATAGAAAAGGGTTGTGTTTTATTCAAGAAAATTTCATAGATTATGACATTTATAAATAGGCCATGAACACATTTTATATAGAGAATATATATATAGTGAACCCCCCGAGATGCACATCATTGTGAAATAATTCCTTTTCCCCCCTTTTTTACATCCATACATGATGTTTGCACCTAGTTGTAAAAGACATCCCCCCTTTTTTTTTAATATCTATGCACCCTTAGCCACCTAAGAACACACTTGTAATCTTTTTGGGTAATATTTTGTCTTAGGAGAAAAATTTGGAATCTTTCAAAGATTCTTTAAAAGTTTACTATTTTTCATATTATTATTTATAATTATAATTTTTTGAGTCAATCTTTTGAAAAATGATATGAAAATGACTAAAATCTTTGAATAGTATCATACTTGTCATCTTGAAAAGTACTTAGTTTTTGAAAGAAAAATTACAAGGGGACCATAAGAGAAGTATAGAGACTTTATCCACTGTGTAAAACTTATTATTCACTAAGACTTCATATACCCATGCTGGTGAGATTTCAAAACATTTAAAATTTTATACTAATTGAAAAAAAGATAGCTATTTCAATAATAAGAGGTTTAAAAAACATGGATAAATTTTATTTGTATAAGGCATTCACTCTTCTTCATCTTCTTCTTGTGCTACACCATTACTACCACTAACTTCTATCCATTCACCATTTGAACTAGATGATGCATCCTCTTCTCTACTATCAACAAGAGCATTGCTTTCATCTAAATGTATACTTTTCTTTTCCAAGTTTTTGGCTCTACTTCTAGTAAATCTTGTTTTCCTAGGCTCATCATGATCATGAGCATCATCATCATCATCATCTTTTTGCAAACCAAGAACTTTCTCTTTATCATGAGATGTCTAGTTGTTATAAGGGAAAAATCATGTACTAATATATCCACATCATCAAGTTTCAATATGCTTGTGCATTGGCTTAACTTTTCTCGCTTTATTTTTGTTTTAGGATTTCTTGTAGAGTTCATGACTAGTGTCTGTTTGCTTGCAAATGCATCCTTATGCTTTGTTTGAAACTAGCGTACTTTTATGGAGCATATCTTACCTAAATTCTCATCCTTCTTAACTTCCAAAACTTTTGCTATCCAAAATGGATGACCAATCCTATCATCCTCAACCAGTGTCACCATGAGTGAGCCTATCTTAATGCCATTAATATCACACTACCACATTTCTTATAGCTTCTCAGTTTTTGTTCTTGATCTTCTACTACCAATATACATTTCTCACTCCTTAGGATGTAAGATCTTTTGGATCTCCTTTGACATTTATACATTGCTCCTTGCAAGAGAATGTGTAGTACTCAAACTTTTAGGCTATGCAAAAGTTTTTATTAGATGCCAATCATCATTTAGTATTTTTTGAAGTATTTTCTCTTTTGTCTTAGAAAAATTCATCCCACCAAGTCACATCATGTGTCTCTTAGGTGCAAGACAACTGGCTTTGATGTATAAGCATTATGTATGGTACACATTATTTTGGGCACGCTAAAAGTATTGTGTTGAGATAGTCACTTAGCAAATGTGCTAAACATTTGATCAATATGATCATGTGTATGGCACATTCACTTTTACTTTTTGAAATATCCCCATGTGTACATGCATATTAAGGTAGCCCAAAACTATTTGATTTTTGTTTTCTCTTGTTGTGTTATCCTATTGCAAATAAATATCAAATGGTTAAGTACCCTCCCAACTAGAGAGTACAATGTTCAAAATTGTGATTGTAAGGCTAGGATCATTATGAACATTTGGATAACTAAAGAATAATCCAAGGAGAACTCTTCCATGGTACACAAGGCATCCCACCAAATGCATTTGTGCAAGATTTTGCTCACTACCATCCTTTGGAGATGAGATAAATGAGCTAAGCATAACTTCTTCTAGTCTATATTATCAATGACAAGTCCAATATATCTTTATGGTACAGCAAAACACTTATGCCTATGGTGCATGGCCTTTTTTCTCTCCATTGATTGCTCTTCCCAATGAATTTGTAGTACTTCCTTTGCCATCGCAAGCTCCTCGTCATCTCTTGCATTCTTTTGTTGAGCTTTTAAATTTGCACAGATGCTACATACTCCCATTCTAACTTTTCTTGGGATTGATACATTTCTGCATAGCAACTTTTACAATATGGTGAAATGTGGATAGATGACAAACTTGTCTACATTTTAAAGCGTAGATTACTTGTAGATGGAATATACTTCAGTCCGAGCAAAGTTATCTACAAAATGCAACCTCCTAGTTGTTAGCATAACTTCACAATATGTCTTAAAGTACATTTCCATCTAAGAAACTAAAACCTTGCCTAGAGGACCAATGGTAACACTTGACTCAAGTATGTATCCATCAAACTTAGACATTTTAAATTTGATTCTTTTAAGACGAGTATTGCCTAGGGTCAAGCCTATTTTAAATGATGTCTTGCAAACCACAATGTTAAGAAAACAATACTCAAACTTTCCACATATCCATGGTATCAAGATTGATGAAAGAAAAGCATCCTAGTGACTATATGTCAAAGACTAATAATACTACTGGAGTGCTCTTAATTTTTAATAACCATATGTAGCAAGACTTCTTCTAGTAGGAACAATCACATTGCAACATGTACTTGATTTGTGCATCACAGGTAACCTAGTGTGCTCTATACCACAATTTCATCTATTCTTTTGGAAATTCATAATTGTTTTACCGCCATATCCTTCTTGCATGCATGGAACATCTTCAAATGATTTGTGATGTTGATAGTATGAGTTATCTACATGCTTTGATGATTGCACCTCTCCATCATTCAGGGAACCTTTGATGTCCTCCAAAGGATTGGGATCAAATAAATCAAAAAGATAATAGATCTTATTCTTTGACAATATCCACATTATTTGTCTTTGTATTCTAAGTTGGGTTGTATGCACTTGATAGGATCTCCATGTCAAAGGATTCAAAAGATAAAGAATTAGATCCATCATAGGAATCAAAAGACAAAGTATCCATTCCTACAAGAGAAAAGATTTAGTGTAGATTGTAGCAAGAGAATTAGAGAAAATAACTTGAGAATGGTACTACAACTCATTAACAATAGCAAAGTAAAATAGTAGGCCCAATGATCTTTGTTTCACTTAATTTAGTACAACAACATTCTTAAAAATTATGTCAATAGATTGGTGTATTTGATATAATGCATCAATCTTACACAAATATTGTACCAAGTTTTGTTCCTACTTGATACATTACATCAAGTTTCCTTGGAATTTTATTCAATGTTATAGCTAACTTGATGCAATGCATCAAGTTGCCTAGATTTTTTTCCAAATTTTTAGTTGACTTAATGTAGTGCACCAATTTTTCCTACTCTTTTTATTAGTTTTGGGTCTTAATTTATATAATGTATCGAGTTTCAAAGAAATTGTATTAAATTTTTTCTAAGGTCATACATTGCATCAAGTTGCTTAGAAAGTTAGTTAAATTTTTAACTAAGTTAGTGTAGTGCATCAACTTTCTTGGAGTTATAGCTAATATTTTGGATGAGTTGATGTAGTGCATTAAGTTTGATTGATAGTTATATCATTTTTTGTCTTACTTGATATATTATATCAAGTTTCTTAGAGAGTTTACAAATTTTGTAGCCAACTTGATGCAACACATCAACTTTCTTAGAAATTTTGCTAATTTTTTGCCCTAATTTTTGGCCAACTTGAAACAGTGCATCATGTTTCTTATAAACTTTGCTATCTTTTTGGCCAAGTTGATGCAATGCATCAAGTTTCTTATAAATTGTGCTAATTTTTTATGAAGTTGATGCAATGTATCAAGTTTCTCATAAACTTTGCTATTTTTTAAATTAAATTGTTGCAGTGCATAAAACGTCCTTAAATTTTAGCTAATATTTTGGTTGAGTTGATGTAATGAAAGAGGCTGAGGGGAGAGAGAAGGAGAGCTGAGGAGAGAGAAAGAGAACAAGAAGAAGGAGAAAGACTAGAAGAGGAGAGAGAAAGAGAGAAAAGAGGAGAGAAGGGAGAAGGAAGCCATGGAAGCTAGAGATGAAGGTGAAGAGTATGATCTTGATAATAACTAGTTACCCTAATCTGGGGTTCTTACACCTTACATACCCCGGTCAGTGTGACGGGGTGTCTAAACCCTAGTCGGTGTGTATCCCACTTGTTACAATCCATCCCCACTCAAAAGGTTTTTGCCCTAAAAAACAAGGAGAAACAGAGGGGAGTGATGGGTGGGCTAAGGGAGGGTTGCAGAGTACTAGTCAGAGCCCTTTGACAATGCAGAATAGGTGTGGAGAGACTAGGGATAGCATGTAGTCTTGAACCGGTCGGCTGAAGTAAACTGGTCATAACTTTTGATAGGTGGCTCCAAATGGGGCATACTATATGTCGAAACGGAGCTTATGACAAGTACTTTCAGTCTATGTAGAATACACATGCATGCTATTTGAGTACGTACAAAACTGTTCTAAAATAGTGCGTAGTCTGCGGGCGGGAAGTGGGCAATTTGGGGCATGACCGGCTAGTCTTCCAGCCGTTGGGATTCACAGAGGTAGGGAAATTCATCGAGGATGGTTGCTGGGTGCCAAGAGGCTTCCTCCAAGGGTAGGCCTTGCCATTTGATGAGGTATTCTTTGATGGATTGAGATCGTAAGTTCTTATCTTAGTACCCAATGATTGCTTCAGGAATATATTGAGTGATGCCCTATTCATCGATGGGGGGAAGTTCTTCCACATAGTCCACTGAGGAGCCTACAATAGGTTTTAGTTGACTGACATGAAACACATTGTGGATTTTGGTGGTAAGTGGAGTTCTAAGCGATAGGCCAAGTTGCCAACTCTCTTCAGAATGCGGTATGGGCCATAGAAGCAGTGGGCTAGCTTGTTACTCCTGCCCTCTTTGAGAGTGGAGTAGCGGGACTTAGGCACTTTCAAAAGGACCGATTCCCCCTCTTTGAATTCCAAATTCCTGTGTTGTTCAGCATAGAGTTTCATGTGTGTTCGGGCCTTCTGAAGATTCATTTTGCATTGCTGAAGTAAAGCTTGCATGCGATCTAATTCAGCTTGACTCTGAGGATTGATCTTATCAATAAAGAAGACTGTAGGAAGGGGAACCTTATACCCATATAAGGCCTCAAAAGGGGAAACTCCAATGCTAGAGTGTGTGGAGTTATTATATGCAAACTCAGCCAAGTGAAGCCACATATCCCAACTGTGCTGTACATCATGGCAAAAGTGCCTCAAGTATGTCTCAAGCCATTTGTTCACTCTCTCAATTTGACCATTAGTCTAAGGGTGGTATGTAGTGGATGGAGCAAGCTTGGTCCGCATGGAGGTGAAAACTGTCTGCCAAAATTTGCTCATAAACTTTGCATCTCGATCATGTACTATGACTTGTGGTTGTTGAGATATCGAGCTCCACTCGTGATACGCCAGGGTGACCGTTGTGTATTTATGTCACCGACTTGTCAGTTGCAGACGCGGTTGGTACACCGCCCATGAATAATAGCTACATGATAGCTATCCTTATCTACTCTGGTTCGTGGCTCAGTTAGTATGCCACCTTAGTTAGTTGAGTTTGGTTTGAGACCCATATATAGGGTTCTTCTATTTCTTTGTACTTGAGTTCTTTTGGCTTACACAACTAAGAAGAGAAAAACTGTTTTCAGCCTCCACCCTTGTGTGTCTTCCCCCATTGTGCAAGCAAGAAAGCTTCAAGTGAGACTCCTTCCTTCTCTCCCACAATCTTGACAGTGGTAAGCCATGCAACTTGAAGACATTTTCCATAAACTGAGTGGCCACTTGAGAGGCAGTATATTGGACCTTAGTGGGGATAAAGTGGGCAATCAACTACCACATAGATATTAACTACCTCACTTTGATGGGGCAATCAACTACCACATAGATATTGTTCCACCCTTTCTTAGTCACAAGAAGGCCGTTGATAAAGCCCATTGTGATGTGAGTCTATTTCCCTTCAGGGATAGGGAGAGGCTGCAAGAGGCCGGCAGGCCTGAGTGTACTATCCTTGTTCTATTGGCATGGAACACATTTGGTCACAAAGTCCTTGACGCCCCTCCATAAGCCTTTCTAATGAAAGATCTTGGCAATCCTGTCATATGTTTTGAAAACACCCAAGTGACCGGCAGTGGGGCCAGAATGCATTTCTTCCATGATCTTCTGTGTGAAGGGGGAAGTGTGTGGGATGACAATCTTGCCATGGGACCAAATAAGGCCATGCTTGAGCTGATATTGGGAGTTTTCAGCCATAACCCCATGTTGTAATTTTTGAAATATGTGGCTGAAATGATCATTTAACAAGTAAGCCTCTTGGAACTCTTGAACCCAATCACTGTGCAATTCTCAGATAGATGACACTCTGCATGCCCACATTCAAGAGAGAGAATCAGTCACAATATTATCCTTGCCCCGCGTGTGTGAAATGTCAAAGTCGTAGTTCTGTAAGGCTGCCACCCATCGCCTTTGCTTAGGAGTCAAAGTAGACTGAGTCAAGAAGTATTGGAGGACTCGGTGATCACTTTTCACTTGCAAGCGGCTGCCATAAAAATAGTGGTGCCATTTCTTGATGGCATGGAGGATGTCCAACATCTCTTGGTCGTATACATTCATTTGCATCTCCTTCTCATCAAGCTTGCGGCTTTCAAATGCAATCACACCATACTCTTGCAACAATACTACACCAATACCCCGGCCACTGGCATCACAATGAATGGTAAAGAGCTTAGAGAAGTCAGGGCAAAAAAGGATGGGGGCTGAAGTAAGCGTGTCCTTTAACTGTTTGAAGCTAAGATTTGCAGTGGCAACTCAAAAGAATGACTCTTTTTTCAAGCAATTAGTCAAAGGTGCTGCAATGGTGGCACAATGCTTAATGAAGCGTTTGTAGAATGAAGAGAGACCAAGGAAGCCACGCAAGGAGGTGGTGGTGGAAGGAGTGGGCCAATCCTTAACGCGCTGCACCTTTTTGGGGTCAGCTTGTATACCATTTTTGCTCACAATGTGTCCCAAGTACTCCACAGATGTCTGCACGAATATACATTTGCTCTCCTTAGCAAAGAGTCGATGCTCTCTCAATATGTCAAACACCCTCCGAATGTGTATCAAGTGCTCCATAGATGACTTGCTGTAAATGAGAATGTCATCAAAGAAAACAAGCATGAACTTGAAAAAAAAGGGCTGTAGGGTTTTGTTCATGAGGCTTTGAAAGGTGGCAGGGGCGTTAGTCAACCCAAAAGGCATCACAAGAAAATGGTAAAGTCCACGATCAGTCCTAAAGGCCGTTTTGACCTCATCTCTTGCCCGCATACGAATCTGATGGTAGCCAGAGCGCAAGTCAATCTTAGTGAAAAAGCATGCCCCTTTTAACTCATCTAGAAAATCATCAATTCATGAGATGGGGTAGCAGTTCTTCACTGTAATTTTGTTCAAATCTCTGTAGTCAATACACATGCGAAAGGAGCCATCTTTCTTTTTGACTAAGAGGACAGGGGATGCATAGGGGGAAGAACTCGGTTCAATGAGACCCATCTCCAGCAACTCCTTGATTTTCTTTGAAACCTCTTTACGCTCACACTTGGAGAGTCTATAGGGGGGTTTGTTCACTGGCTTGGAATGGGGCTCTAGGTCAAGTGGGTGGTCCACTTGTCACTTGGGAGGGAGGGATGTATGCATCTAAAATAAGTCATTGTATTCCTCAAGTAAGGCCTACAAGGGAAAGTCATATGATACTGTGGAGGGCTGATCATAATTGTCCTTATTTAATTGCAAAACAAAGATCTGTGAGCATTTCTTAAACTCCCGTTTGAGTTGCTTTGCTGTAATGAGTTGAAAATCAACATGATCTCAAACTCCCTCTAGGTGGATAGGCTATCCATGCATCACAAACTCCATGTAAAGCTGAGAGAAGTCCATAGCAATTTTCCCCAATTTTTTCAGCCAATCACAGCCCAAGACAATATCAATGGGGCCCATATCTAGGGCAATCAGATCAACCAATACCACATAATTTTCAGCCAAGCATAAGGGAACTACAAGACATACATGTGTGCTGATTTCTTCTTCTCCGTTTGCTACTTGGACCTTCAAGGGGTGGTGTAATGCCATAGGAATACATTTCAACCGGTCAATGGCTGATTTATTGACAAAACTGTGAGTGCTTCCACTATCCACAAGGATAAAAACATGCTTCCCATTGATACTTCCTTGAATGCAAAGGGTATTGGGGCTACGCGAACCCGTCCAAGCCCGAAGGAGATCAAGCAAAGGGAAGTGGGAGGTGGGTGGGATGTTAAATCAAGTATCTATGAGGGTGCACCGCTTGGGTCAAAGGGAAACCCATCCTCTAGGTCATAGAACTGCTCATGATCAATATCCTCCGTGGGCTTAGTCTTGTCAATGGCCAAGTCATCCTCCTCATTGTGCCAATCTTCCATGACATACATGCTATGAACTTTGACCTTAGCTATCTTGTATGTGCATTTGGAGGCATGATCAACAGTGTACTTATCTCCACATTTAAAGGATAGGCCCTTTTCTTTCCGTTCCTTGACAACATCTGGGGAGATGAACCGTTAACTACTGGATCCATGGGAAGGTGATGCAGTGGACTATTTATTTTCAGCATACCAATTTTCAGCAATAGAGCCTGATGCTATCCCAAAAGTGCCCATTTTTCTTTCAGCATGGAAGGTGGGGTAAGTGGGTACTTTGGGGCTGTTATTAGGCATAGAAGAGCCTCAAAAATCACCTCCATATGGGGCCGATCATGAAGGGATGTGGGGAGGTCCAACACCTTGCTGAAAATGCTCATTCTTACGGTACTTTCTTGCATATCTCTCAGCCAGTTCAATTGCATCAAACAGTGTAGTGGGTTTTTGGGCCATGACATCATTCGATAGACTCGGTTCCAACCCATAGATGTACTTGTGCAATTGAGCATCATCACTAATGCTTTCCACATACATGGTCAAGTTCATGAATTGATTGGTGTAGTCACGTATAGTGAGGTTAAGTTGGTCAAGAGTGTACCATCTTCTTGCCAACCGTTCTTTTTCCACAAGGGACACAAAAACTTGGACCATGTGCATTTTGAAATCTTCCCAATCAATGAACTGTTGATTCTCCTGATTGATATAGCGCCACTAAGTGTGGGCAAAACCTTCCAAGTGGAGAGAAGCAAAAAGTATTTTCTGATCATCAGTGCGGGGGTTACATGTTGAAGTAGGACCAACTTGGACGTCCATTCTTACAGGTCCGATGGTGAGGGGGATTGCCCATTGTACTTTGTGAGGATGACCTTGTCACGCAAATCATAGGGGCCATGCTGCCCATGAAATCCTTGCTGTCCATGCATCCCATGGTGGCCATACATGCCCTGCTGTCCATACATCCCTTGTGGTGCATTGAGCCCATGTTTTCCATTATAGCCATGATGTCCATGATTGCCAAGCTGGCCATTTGTACCATATTTTCCTTCATGGGTCTGATTCATATGTGGTGCATGGGGGCTCCTAGGTAGAGTGGGTGAAATTCGACCCAAGGTGAAAGAAGGCCTCAAGTGAATGTTACCAGCATGGTGGATATGGGAATTCAATAGGGGCTCATCATGCATATGAGAGGGTTCCTCGATCTCATAAGTAGAAGGGGAAATTCCCTTAGCGCCAAGTATACCCTGTGTCCATGCGACGGTTCCTAATGTGGAGGGCGTCTAGACTCATGTCTAGAGTCATTGGTCTTCTCTTGGGATGAAACCGTCGCTAACTGAGCAACAAGAGAAGTGAGCTGTTCCAAGGTCTGTTGGGTCTTTGAGTTTGAGATATCCATGTGCTCGATCGCTTCATCAAACTTTGATATCATCTAGCGGTGGTTGGTGACCATATCATTGTGGCGTTCCATATGACGGAGCTGATGTTGATAGAGGGTGTGGTTAAGAAGGGCATACGGGTCCATTTCAGGCATTTCCTCCTGTATGTCACCATGGTAATCTTGCGCTGAGCTTGGTTTCTCATTTATGGAGGTCCGGGAGTCTCTAATCTCCCTCTGGAGTTCCTCTTGGGCCTTGCTTTTGCCTTTCTCGCTAGCCATCTAGGTGCAATCCACAGGACCTGCTGTTAGTAAAAAGGGCATAACTCTTAGTAGGAAACTCCGATTGCTGAGGTCTTGGGCTCAAGTTGGAGGGGACAAGGGCCTCTTCAAGATGAGCTATCAACCTTTATGATAGAAAATGATTAGAATTTTTTGTAGGGGTGCCTATCCTTGAGCGGTCTGTCCACAGTGACCCTAGTGCACAAAAATGGGCATAACTTTCACGTCGTAACTTTGATTAGGGAGATTTTTAATTCCAATCAGAGGGGAAAAATCCCTATTTGAGATGAGCTATAGGGTTTACCCCCAGATTTAGGACAGAATTGCAATGGGATCTTTGTGACAGTCCTGCAGGACTGTGACCAAAAACATTGCTTGTCCTTTAGTGCCAATGTCAGACATGGATAGAGCATAGATCAAGGGCCTGATCTGACACATCAATAGCATCTTGAGGATACTGAACATAATCTTGAGCATCATTGCATACCCATCAACTCTTCCATTCATGCATAAGTACATTCACTGCCATACATCTCCATTGACTGCATGTACCTCAAGTGCCATACATGGGTGCCATTAGCATTGTGGGGTATTCAAGAGGGAACATTGGGGCAGGGAAGTGGGTCTTATGGAAGTACTTGCACCTGCAAACAAGTATTGGGCTCTGGATCACTGAGAGGTGGGCAAAGTTCCCCTTGGGCCGGGTTGTGCACCCCTTTAGGGTCTTAAGTGGTAAGAGAGGGTCACCTCTTTTTTGTCTTACCACCTCGCCTGGCATCGGCCTTTTTCCTCAGCCGGAGTATACATGGTAGACATTTTTAATTAGCAATCAGTATGAGATGCATTGGAAAGAAGACATTGGACCTTTTAATGAGATGCAAGGAATGGTGAAGATTGGGGTAGGGTTTACCTTGGCAGTCTAGTGACTCACTGGCTGCTACTTACCCAATTTACAATGGCTAATATTCATCCAAGATCATAAGACAAAGTAGGGCTTAATGTCAACCATTACAATGAAATGCGGGAAGAGGTATGATGCTTGTGTGCAATCTTGAATCTCCAACAATGGGTTAAGCTCAGCAAGTGGCTAAATTGAGAGATTAAGATCAGAGTGGCATACCTCTTTAATGCTTGTGACGACCGTTGAAGCCCGAATCATCATGATGCCGCTTGCTCCATTGATCAAGTCCGATTGTTGGTCGGGCATCCGTAGAAGAGTGCTTCAACATTTGAGTGTTGTTGCTGATGAAGAAGGCTCCCAAGCTTATCCCCGAGCTTGAACTTCAACAATGGGAAGCTTCAAGTGAAGCTTTCATGGCTACCCGTAAGGCTCCCATGCATGCTGAGCTCAATGGCTTCATCCAGACAAGAGGAATCCTTCACGGGCTGAAAGGTTGTGGGGTTGAGCTCTCCAGGTCAGAGAAAGCTTAGTTAGGAGAATCCGTGGCTGCCCCAAACTGTTTCAAATAGTCCTAGCCACTTTCCACCATGGGAGTTGATTCCCAGGATCAAAGATGCCAAAGGGGAAAGGCCAAGGTGTTGGAACAGTGCCCTGGAGTGGCAGGGAGGGGAGGGTAGTAAGAGGAGAAGTGGCATGAGGGTTGGGGGGAGCAGGACAGCCAACACAAAATGTGCCGAAAATTGTGGGGCTGTCCTATAGGCCTCTTAGACAGCAAATCCCCCTAATCCACCCCTTGATCAGGAGCTTGGGAGGTCAGGGAAGAAGTCCTGGGGCTAGTTGATGATGGGAAGCACCCTCAGGTCAAATTTCTTGGGGTTTCTTTGGGTTGGCAGCCATGGCAGCTTGCAAGAGAAGAGAGAAAAAGAGGGTTGAGGCAAAAAGTAACTGAGGTTTTGCCCTCTTCCAACTCCTGGGACTCTAAAATTTAACTAGAACCCTTAAAATTTGCATGAAAAGAAGTGATGACCTGCTATTTTAACCGTTTTACCTCCACATATGACTGAGTCTCCAACAATAGCTCCTACTTGCTCCAAAAAGCTGAAGTTAACTGCAGACCTTCTTGTTGTACCTGTACTTGTAAGCTGAGTAACTAGGGTTTTTGGGATTTGAAAAGGGAGAAAGGGGAAAGAGGAAAAGGACCAAACCCTGAAGCTTTGATACCACTTGTAATGAAAGAACTGAGGGGAGAGAGAAGGAGAGCTGAGGAGAGAGAAAGAGAACAAGAAGAAGAAGGAGGAAGACTAGAAGAGAAGAGAGAAAAAGAGAAAAGAGAAGAGAAGGGAGAAGGAAGCCATAGAAGCTGGAGATGAAGGTGAAGAGTATGATCTTGATAATAATTGGTTACCCTAATCTGGGGCTCTTACACCTTAAATACCCCGGTCAGTGTGACGGGGTGTCTAAACCCTAGTCGGTGTGTATCCCACTTGTTACAGTTGATGCCATACATTAAAAGTTCACTTAAATTTCAATGTAATTATTTTGTCTTACTTGATGCAATGCATCAAGTCTCCTTAAAATCTTATTACATCTTCAACTAGATTGATGTAATCCATCAAGTTTTGATGTAATATATCAAGTTTACTTTAGTTTTGAATCATTTGAATTTGTCACACTTGATAAAATATATCAAGTTTATAGTAAACTTGATGCAACACATCAACTTTCCTAGAAATGTTTCTTTCATTTTAATAACTTAATTGTAGTACAAAAAATTACTATCTTGCTATAATGCAGCAAATGTCTAATAGTAGAGCCAAAAATTAATTGTCCAAGATTTTTTTCTTTTTTTAAAAATATTTGTTACTAGGGAGGTCCAGTGGGGATTTTAGGGCAACGCCCAATTTTTTAAAAATTTAATGATGATATTTTGATTTAATTTTTTGAAAATATACCAATTTTTTTGTTTCTTTTTCATTCTATTTTCTTACTTTTTCATTGTGCTTTCTTTTTTTTCACCAAGTTCAAATTCCATATTTTTTTCAACTAACTTGATGTAGTGCATCAAGTTTGCGTTGTTGATAGAAGGTTTTTGAAAGTCTCCAAAGTCGTAAGTTTTTTCAAGCAGCTTGATGCAGTGCATGAAGTTCTCTTCTTTGTGCGCATTTGATTATTCACTGCCTCAAGAGTAAGGTTTCATGCTTCATTTTTTGTCATTATTGAGATCCTCATGCTCAAATTCATCAAGATCATCATGTCCAACCATAGTCACGATCAATAGAACTTCATAGCTATTGACACCATTGTTTCAATGACCATGGTAGCTTTGGAATGAATCATAGTTATTATCAATAATCATAGCAATTCTTAAATACATTATACTGATCTACACATCATCCTTTCATACTAAGCTAGAAGAGTTATCCGCTTACTTGTGGACTATTCATGGAGTTTCTCACTTTGTTTGTGATGGATGCTACCTTGGATATGTCATTATCACTTTTAAGTTATCGGATGAGATAAGTATTATTGTAGTACTATAGGTAGACTTTATTATGTACCTTGGTATTATTGTGTATCACTTCTATCATGCCTTTGCTATCTATGATCCATTTTGTAATAAAAGTGCTTCTAGAGTTATTAGGCATCTAGATTGGAATAATTATTTTTGTTTCTACATTTATCAATATGATAATGGCTATCATCAACTCTTAGCTTTCTTCTCTTTTATGGTTTAGATTTGATGACCATTTCATTATGGAATTGGCGACAAGTTCAAAGTTGATTATGCTAGTATAATTGTTTTAATTGTGGACTATGGTGGTTATGATCATCTTGATGATATTGGTGACCATGATCTTGATTGGTATACAAACGATTCTGATCATCGGCATGATGATCTCAAAGTTGGTACATTATCAATGTTACATTAATATACTTTTTAAAGTTTTTGATTTGTTTCTTGTTGTATCCTTGATCATTTAGGATTATGTTTCTTTTATTTATCATTCAATTGGTTTAAGGGAGCATTCCAAAAAAGCTATTTTTTGTGAGTATTTTACTATAATGTGGTCTATTGTTATACAAAGCAAAGGACATAGACAACCTCGAGTAAAGTACCAAACACAAGAGCTTGGGATAAGGTATACATGTTTTCTTGGCTTTACCTAATTATATTTTTATATAAATTTACAATTTTAATGTCAATAATTTTTTATAAAATTTAAAGATTATAGTTATATATATATATAACAACTATACCTTTTACTTACATATTTTCATTTAAAACTTTATCTTATGGATTAGTCATTGCATAATATATTGTACCATACAAAATATTGGAATCTTTTAATATGATGTTTTATTCTAGCTTCATAGTTATGAATTGCTAAATTGTATTTGATACATAAGTAATTTATACATCTAGTATATGTATGTTGTACAAAATATATATTCTATTCCCAATTTGATGCATTGCATCAAGTTTCCTACATACTTAACTATTTACAATGGCATTTCGCTATATATTAAGTGATATTGTGATTCATGTAATTTTCATTCTCCACTTAGTGCACTGCATCAATAGGGGGTTGAAAATTGTGACAAAATTTTCACCCACTTGATGCATAAAGTGGGACTGAAAGTCATGATAGTTTATTCTCTTGTTGATGCAATATATTAAGTTGGTATAAATTTGTGATAACTTTTATACAAAGTTGATGCATTGCATAAGTTGGTATGATTTTTTATTTTAATTTATACTAACTTGATGCACTACATCAAATTAGAGTAATCTTCTATTTTGGACCTATACCGGCTTGATGGAAAGCATGAAATTGGGCTAACAATTGTGATACTTTATTCTCTTCTTAATACACTACATCAACTTGGTGTGAATTTGTACTAAATTTTATACTAACTTGAGGCATTAAATCAAGTTAGTATGATTTTTTATTTTAATTTTATACTAACTTGATTCATTCTAATGAGTTGGTATGATTTTTTGCTTTTAATCTATACTAACTTGATGCAATGCATCAAAATATTTTATATTTTATTACATTTTTTCTCTCAAAACTTATTCGATGTATTAAATTAATACAACAGCTACATAGATTTGATATAAGCTGTGATGTAGTGTATCAAATGGCTAGTTTTTTTTTTACAGTTGTTTACTTCTACTTGAAGCACTATATCAATTTTATATTGTTTTTTATAATTTTATTTTTTACTTTTCACTATTTTTTTAATTCAATTGATGTAGTGCATCAATTTGCTAGACATTTTAGTATATTTTTGGTACCTACTCAACATGATGTATCAATTCTTTTGTATTTAGTGATAGTTTTATTCTTTAATTGATGCATTTTATCATATTGGTTTGAATTTTGAGTAGGTGTTATATTAATTTGATGTATTGTATAAAATTCTATTCTATTTTTCTATGATTTTATTTATTCTTCATTTGATATAATGCATCGAGTTGTTACAAATGTTGTGTTTATGGCATAGAGAGTAAATCAAGATCTATGGAAATTTTTGACACTTTCATTGTCCACTTGAAGCATTACATCAAGTTGGTATATATTTTGAGTAAAATTTGTATAATTTCTTATTCAACTTTATATAGTGCTTCAAGTTGCTAGCTAATTAAATGAAAGTACTTGGCTTGAACTTCGTAGTATGAATAAGTTTACATTAGATACTACAGAATTTCCCACTAATAGTTCATGTATTAAATCTAATAGCTAACTTCTATGCTCTTCTTTTCATCTAGAATTTATTCTCTTTTCTATGAGTTTATATTTTACTTTGCATTACTTAGGCACTCGATGTAATGTACCAAGTTTGTTCGATGTTTCTTCAAGTTTCTATTGAATAGATCATGTTTAATGTATCTTATGTGAAAATTCTTACATCTTCTTGTTGAGTTTTAGCAATTAGCTCAAACTTTAAGCAAAATGTTTCACTAACTTCATGTTGTGTATCACTTTCTTTCTCTTTTTGTCATGGACAAGACTCAAGAAGAGAGTAGTAAGAAGTCTAAGAAAAACCCAGGATTACACTCTTGGAGAGAATATGTCCATTCCATTTGATTCTCCTCCCCCCACTACTATGATAAAGTGTAGCAAAGTTCAAGTTGAGAAATGTAGGGAGAGAGATCATGGTGGAAATTTGGGTAAGCCACTAATGTATCAAACCACTGGAAAGAGAGCACTATTTCTAGGTGGTGCTTTTGTTGAACAAAGTAAGACCACACAAGCATCAAGGTAGAAGGATAATGAAGGACCTAAGGACCCGATCCTTAGGTGTTCAACAACAACCTCCTCTATCATCAAAGTCCTCATATATAAAATAAAAACATGAACATGATCGATAAATACGTAAAAGTATAGAGTCTGGATCTTACTCTTTGACATCACAGATTATAGTTTCAGTAGTGAGGAGGAGCCAATGCAGCCTTAGACAAAGTAAACTATTTGATTTATTGAGAAGCCATGGCAAGCTAGGATACCTCTTCTTGTAGTTGAAGGGCCTTCAGCAAAGGATGTCACATGAGAGTACCCTAATCATTAATGGTATTTATCATATCCTTCCCAAGGAAATCTCATTTTGCGCCTTGCAAGAAATCCTGGTCAAATATGCTATCAACTGGTAAGCCAAAGTAATTTGGAAAGGTTATGTCATGTAATTATGTAGATCGAGATAGCTTCGCGGTTTACTATACACTTTCTAATGGTTCAATGGTCCATGATTTTACCGTGGATGAAAAAATTAGTTAAAACTCAGTGTAGTGCAGGGCGTTTGAAAGATGAAATTCAAGAAGGAAACAATCCGCAATTCTGGAGAAAGCTCACCAAAGGATTTTTTATAGCCATTTTGTTGCTAAGGTGACCATTAGAAAAATCCAACAAGTTGGATTGTGGTAGCTGATGCATGGTGATACATGCAAGTAGATCCAGCAATGTGACTCTTGCTAGAGGTTGGGTCAATCCAGTGCTAGAGATCACTTGCCACTTTATCCAATCCTCCTCTTGGAGCCCTTTCAAAAATGGGGTCTTGACTTTGTTGGTCCCATCTGTTGAGAATCAAGCTCATGATTAGTATCACCGACATAGGAGATCTTATCTAAATATTTGTAGTCTTAGTTGTCAGTATCCATGTGTGTTGTAATAACTAAGCCAGTCAGATTAAACCACAGTTAGTGGTACAATCAATTAGTGACCTAGTGTGTTTTTAGTTATGTGTGACTAGACTTTAGTAAGCATTATGGAATAATGAGAAGTGGAGAACAAGAGAGTACACTACTTTCTATTATAGATCCAAGTCTTTGTCTCTCTCTCCTTCTGAGTCTTGAACATGGTATTAAAGCCTAAATTTTGAAGGCTTGGTGATGGCATTGGCATAGTCATTCCAAGAGCTAGAGCCTGAAGTTAGGAGCTGCACTGTGACTTGGAAAAGTTCATGTGTTGGCAACCATTGGATCAGTTGCAAGGTATGTTTCTTGTGGTTCATCAATTCACAACCTATTTAGGCTGCCTAGAGGGTTTCTCTGCCACTTGAATAAGCTCTATTGCATGAGCATTGAGAAAAAAAATAGCAATAAGGTAAAAAACGTGACCTGCATAGATTGCACCAGTTTGCTAGTCATCTTCTCCTACTCCAACTTAGACATTGACAACCATAAACACACTCTACTATTGATAAACAACTTGTTAGGGATTGAAGAAAGCTTCATAATAGTGGTGTCTTGGTTCTCAGCTCATTTGTGGGACATTCAAATCAAACATTGACTGGAAAACAGAGCACGTTTGTTGTTTATTTTATAGGGACAACATGCATCTACTTGGTTGTAGCTCATTGGGAGCTATATTGACCTCTATTGATTTCTACTGATGCTTTGGAATGTATATACCTTTAATCTCATGCATTTTGGCATGGCTTTGAAGAGTTCAACTCTCAAATTTAAATGGTAACAATAGGCTGAAATCTATCTAAAATGCACGCTGAAATCTATCGTGAATATATGACAGCTTACACATGAAGTTTTGGAGCATCTTGACACTTATTTGGTACCCGTAAATGAATATAAGATGTTGATGTAAATGAGAATTGAATGCTCATATCTAGGCTGAAATACTACTAGTTATAGCAAGGGACTGGCTGTAAATAGCCAGTGGGAAGAGTATTTGGCACTACTACTTGCATACAATACAAACATTGATGCTTGTTTGGTCACGTATTGAGTCCCCAGTGTATTGGGACATGTCTATGGTGGTTTAAGGATATTTGTAAGCTGACAATATCTTAATTATTGCAAATTTTATGCTATTAGTCATAACAAGCTACTTTCTTGTCATTGGAAACTACTACTGGAAAGTCCAGTGAATATCAACATCAGATCTATGCATCTATTGATGCTTGTATGGACATAGTTTGTTGTTGGGATGTTTTGCCACTACCATAGAATGTTTGAATTGATTTGAACTTGGTTTATGCTCAGTTGACTGTATTTTTTCACTACTCGAATACAATTTATAGCAAGCAGGTTGTCAGAAAATTGTACTTGAATTGTAAGAAATTGGTCCTAAATTGCACAAAACTATTCTTGAACTCTAGGAAGACTATTCTTGAACTACAGGAAGTTTGTTCCTAAAATGCAGGGAGTCATGCACTTACAGATTGCATATAGAATTGAATACCTTTGTTGCAAATATGACAAATGCTCAAGGCACTAACAATATCACTCTAATTGTGGGAGAGAACCTTGATAACAAATTCTTTGCTCTATGGAAGTTTAGGATGCAAAATTTCTTGATTGGCAGAGGCTTCTCGGATTTATATATGGGAGCTGAAGTGGAATTTGAACTTCTTGATCGGAATCCAACTCATGATCAACAAAGAGCACACCAACAATGGTTTAAAAAGAGCAAAGCAACGTACTACATCGGTTCTCCTTATGCATTTTTTATGCAATGGCTATGCAAATTACAAGTTTTGTAATGTCCCCATTACTTAGTTTATTTTAATAAACAAAGTGCGTATACATTCCAAAGAAAGTTAATTTATGTTGCACATATTCAAAACCTAGCTCTAATTATGAAACTGGCTCTACTTATGAGGATAATTTTTATGATTAATGAGGTATTATATGACAGTTCTTCATGGAAGAAAGACTTGGAAAACCCTCCCAAGACTAGCTTATTTGAACTATGTTTGTAGTATAATACAACAAAAAGAACTAGCCTAGTGGATAGTCACTTGGCAGTTAAGTGTACATGGGTAATGACACTACCGAGATGGAGCCGGGATGGGTGACCTCCCTCGAAGATTTTCCTACAAGCTAGTGGGAGCTTCTCATGCACAGCCAACGGCACCAACAAAGCATTCGTAGCACGTTGCCATGTGTAATATCCCGAAGGCCCAGGCACGCGTGAACTGCCCCAATAGAAGATAAATGAAGTGGATAATTCTTGATATAAAAGCAAAATTTTTTAATTATTTCCCCTCTCCTCCAGCCGATTGTCGAGCTAGAGGAAGAGGGGAATAGTATGGTGGGCAAGCTCCTTGCTGGAGCTTGCCTAGGCTTATGGCGCATGCCCGCTGACACTCAAGGGAGGGAGGATCCCCCTCCCCTCCTCTATTTAAACCATGGTGGACGCCAGGGATTAGGAGGACGATGTTGTACGCCGTCGTACTGCAGAGTGGGAGAGAGGAGGCACTGCCTTACTGCCACTAGGGGAGGCTACTAGGAATCATGAGGGAGGGAAAGGCTAAAGTGGTCGCAGCCAGTCCGCCTGGGAAGTCGAGCTGCTGTAGAGGCCACTGCCATTCGTCGTCATTCAACCGCCAATCTCCTGTAGCCGCCGCCTTGGCTGAAGCCGTGGGCCGCACTGTCCCTGGCCGCCATTGGTCTTCGCCTGGGGGAGTCATTTCCTCCCTCCATGTGCCTTTCCAGGGAGCCTTGGAAACTTCCAAGGTTGGGCTCCCTTAGGCCCCCTTCCTATGGCCTTTGGGACTACCCCCTCCCTCCAAGTTTTCCCCTAAGGGCCCTTAGGCCCCTTTCCTATAGCCTTTAAGGCTACTTTTTTCGACAGGATTAAAGTGTTGGGGCGCCATGAGAAGAATGGGTTCCAAAGGAAAGGATACCCTAAACTTCCAATGACTTACCGATTCCTGAAGATCCATGACCCAAAACCATACTATTATACAATTCCTGTAGATAAATGTAATACAACGTTGTTCTCCCCAAACTAAATGTAACAGTTGGCTTATCATCACAAGAAATGTTGTATTTCGAAAGAGCTATGCCCATATAAATACAAATAAGACTTCTTTTTATAAATGTTTGATTGTGCATTAGAATTGATAAAAAGTTAAGTGGTTAGATTGCTTGGTTGATAGCGGAATTGGAGATGTAATATAAATGAATAACGATTATTGTGTAATAACGTCAAGAAACCTTTATCCACGCACAACCCCAGGTACAGGTTCCTAGTTCGCCTCCTACATCAAGTACTGCTGTAATCCAGGAGAATAAGTTTCTTCTCAAGCAGATTAAGCCGCCCGAGTTTGACGGGAGAGGCAGGTCCGTCCAAGCTGATGCTAAAATTTGGATTGAATCCATGGAGGATTACTTCGAAGTAGGCGGTACTGCACCCTCCAATCAAGCTATGCTCGCCAAGCTGAAGCTCACCAGTGAAGCTAGGCTTTGGTGGAAGCAATGGTGCAGGGATCAAGGGATCACGGAAGGATCCATTACCTAGGAGAAGATGAAGAAAGCCGTGCAGGGAAGATACTTACTACTTGCATATCACACACAGAAAATGAATGAGTTCTATGAGCTAAAACAGCTGGGGCTCACTCTTGACGCCTGCTATTCTAAATTTGTCTCACTTCTTAAGTATGCACCGCAGATGGACATGACATAGCAGGTGTCCAAATTTTGTGCTGGTTTAAACCCACCTGTAAATACCCGTCTTGAATCTATGCATCCATCAGATCTTCGGGACGCTCTCATTTGAGCTACGCCTATAATTCAGGAGGTGCAGGCTAGACCAAGGGGTAACAAAACTTGGTCTTATAATGAACCCAACAGAGGAGCATTCAGGCATCAAATGAAGAGAGTTCAAGGTCATAATCAGGGACAAAGAAAGAAAGCAAGGACTAATAACGTCAACAACTTTGTTCCTACTCAAAGCAATGGCCGAGACTTCCGTTTTTTCCACTGCAACAAGCCCGATCACTTCAAGAGGCAATGTCCCAAACTTGGAGGAGGACATTGCCAAGCACCTTTCCAGGGAACGGGTCGTGGTCAAGGAACCACTACCCGAGGCAGAGGAAGAACCACCTGCGTTGCCAATAGGCAAATGTAAGAAGAAGAAGAAGATCCGACCATGGAAGCAGAGTTTGAAAGGGTGACAGTCCATGCCGCTCTACACAAGAAAGGCCCGAATCGCCAGTTCTCGATGATTCAGACACCATCGAACTATCAAGGTAAAAGTTTCAAGACCTTGATTGATTGTGGCAATACACATTCCTTTATCTCACCAGTTTGTGCAAAAAGATTAGGAATAGCCACAGTAGAAGCACCTATCTTGCTTGTGGAATTGGCAAATGGTCGTGAGGTTACTTGTACCATGCAAACTGCTAAGGTGGAATTCTTTCTGGCAAGAAATAAGACTTCGATAAAATTCAGAGTCATGAATTTAGATATCCATGAGTGTCTACTCGGAATGGATTGGCTTAAGCCTAACGATGCCCACATTCATTGTGGGAAGGGCCAAGTTTCCTTTCAAAACTCTAAAAGGGAATTAGTCACAACTCAAGGTGAGGCTGGAGTGCCAAAAATTCAATTGGCCAAAGCATCTTGGATCATAAAAGGAGTCAGAAAAGGATTACATGTCTACTTAATTAAACTCAACAAGGTAGATCAGAAGTAGGAGTCTAGTGAAGGACCTTCTTGGCTAAAGGAATACGTAGATGTATTTCCTGAAGAGTTGACAGAACTCCCACCTCAAAGAGAAGTGGATCATGAGATTAAGCTAGTACCAGGAGCTACGCCAATTGCAAAGAGACCTTATAGAATGTCCATACCAGAGGCAATTGAGCTGAAGGAACAACTCAAGCAACTGCTAGATCAGGCCGTCCTAGCAGTTCACCATGGGGAGCTCCAGTACTGTTCCAAAAAAAGAAATATGGAACACTTCGACTATGTATTGATTACAGAGGATTGAATCAATCAACGGTCAAGAACAAGTATCCTATTCCCAAAATAGATGAGCTTCTTGATCATCTTCAAGGTGAAAATATCTTCTTCAAGATTGATCTCAGGTCGGGTTACTATCAAATAAGGATCAAGGAAGAAGATATCCCAAAGACAGCCTTCAACACAAGATATGGGCACTTTGAGTTCCTAGTTATGTCATTGGGGCTTACAAATGCGCCCGCTACCTTCAACAGGTTAATGCAGGATATCTTTAGGCCATATCTTGATGACTTCGTGCTCATCTTCTTTGATGACACTTTAGTCTATTCTAAACGGGAAGAAGATCATGAATCCCAACTTCGGATTGTCCTTGAGACAATGAGGTCACATAAGCTGTATGATAAGATGAAGTGTGCATTCTTTAAACGTCAGATTGAATATCAGGGATTCATCATATCAGCGGAAGGAATCTCAATGGACCTAGCCAAGGTCAGAGATGTGCTTGAATGGCCAATACCAACAACTGTCAAAGAAATACGCAGTTTTCTAGGATTAACAGGATGGTATAGGATCTTCATAAAAAACTATGCTTTGATTGCAGTAACTCTGACGGACTTACTGACGAAGCAAGCAGCCATTGCATGGTCAACTCCCGAACAAAATAGCTTCGATAGGTTGAAGTAGAGTTTGGTATCAGCACCTATCTTGAAACTTCCTGACCTCAATAAGGAGTTCGAGGTAGTAACTGATGCTAGCACACTTGCCTTGGGATGTGTGCTCATGCAGGAAGGTCATCCTATATTATACTCTTCAAGGAAATTGAAGAGTCATGAGAAGAATTATGCTACCCATGATCTGGAATTGCTAGCTGTCATCCATGCTCTAAAGCTTTGGAGACACTACCTATTGGGTAACAAGTTTACACTAGTAACTGACCATAAGAGTCTCAAGTGGATCTTTACCTAGAACAAACTCAACATGAGGCAACGTCGATGGATTGAAGTGCTGGAGGAATATGACTTTGAAATCAAGTATCGACCAGGGAAAGAGAATGTAGTTGCCGATGCACTCAGTCGCAAGGCATTCCTTAATTCTCTAATTTTGCAGAATCCATCAATAGCTAGATCTCTAGCTACAAAAGTATCTATGCCAAACAATCCAATACTTGAGTTAGCTAGAGAGGATGCATGCCATGACCTGGCCTACCCAACAATGCTAAGTGAGATCTCTATCAAGAATCAGAATCAAAAGTTGCAGGCTAAGTATCATGAATTTTCTATCAATAGTGGACTTGTCTACTATAGAACAAGGCTGTGTATACCAGCAAGCCAATCACTTAAGTAGAAGATATTGTGGGAAGCTCATGATTCCCCTTTTGCAGGACATCTTGGCTATGCCAAGACTCTCAATGTAGTTAGAAAGAGCTACCATTGGGAGAGGCTTAGGTGAGGTTCTCAAGTATGTCACTGAGTGTTTGTCTTGTCAACGTATCAAAGCCGAACATGTCAAGATGCCAGGGAAGCTACAACCACTTGACATCTCCCAAATGAAATGGGAATTCATCAGTATGGACTTTGTTGTTGGCCTACCCCAAGTTCACGGAGGATACAACTCCATCATGGTTGTGGTTGACATGCTTACTAAGGTTGCACACCTTATTCCTGTAAACAAAAACTATAAAGCCTCAGACATTGCAAGATTGTTTATCAAGGAGATATTCAAGCTACATGGGTTACCCAAAAGAATCATTAGTGATCCTGATTCTCTCTTCGCATCACACTTTTGGAGAGCGATCTTTGAAGCCATTGGGACCCAACTCTTCTTTAGCATAGCTTACCATGCCTAAACAAATGGCCAAACAGAGCGAGTAAATCAAGTCATCGAGGATATGCTTAGGGCATACTGCTGTCGTGAGCCGAAGAGGTGGATTCAATACTTGCCTTTGGTTGAATTTGCCTACAAAGCCTCTTACCAACACAGCATTCAAATGACCCCTTTCCAAGCATTGTATGGTCATGACTGTCAAAGTCCCCTAAACTTCTCAGATCCAACCTTAAGGGTTGAAGCTTCAAAGCAGATGTTGGAAGAGATGAATGACCAAATAAAGTCAATAAGATAGGACATCCAAGCTACCAAGGATAGATAGAAGGCATACACAGATTTGAAACATCAAGATAGAGTCTTCGAAGAAGGAGACATGGTCTTCATTCACGTATGCCCTAAGAAGAGTTCCCTATCCTAAGGAGATTGCAAGAAGCTAAGTCTAAGGTATTGTGGACCTTACAAGATCCTCAAGTGCTTAGGACCTAATGCTTATAAACTGCAACTCCCTGAGAACCTAAAGGTTCATAATGTATTCCATATCAGTCTATTGAAAAGTATGTACCTAATCCTAACCATGTACTTGATGACCAACAAGTTGTAATGCCTAGTCAAGGAGTCCTTGAACTAAGGCCTTACAAGATCTTAAATGTTAGGGAGAGACAATTGAGATCCAAAACCTTGACAGAATGCCTCATCCAGTGGAAATATTATCCCGAAGAGGATGCCACTTGGATAGATGAAGGCACTCTCAACCATCAATATCCCCAATTTATCTCGAGATGAGGACATCTCGATTCCTCCAAGGGGGAGAGAATGTAATATCCCGAAGGCGCAGGCACACGTGAACTGCCTCAATAGAAGATAAATGAAGTGGATAATTCATGAGATAAAAGCAAAATTTTTAAATTATTTCCCCTCTCCTCTATCCGACTGTCGAGCTGGAGGAAGAGGGGAATAGTATGGTGGGCAAGCTCCTTGTTGGAGCTTGCCTAGGCTTATCGTGCATGCCCGCTGACACGCAAGGGAGGGAGGACCCCCCTCCCCTCCTCTATTTAAACCATGGTGGTCGCCACGGATCAGGAGGACGACCCTGTACGCCGTCATACTGTAGAGTGGGAGAGTGGAGGCGCTACCTTACTGCCACTAGGGGAGGCTGCCAAGAATTGTGAGGGAGGGAAAGGCTAAAGTGGTCGCCGCCAATCCGCCTCGGAAGCTGAGCTGCTGCAGAGGCCACTGCCATCTGTCATCGTTCAGCCGCCAATCTCCTATAGCCGCCGCCCTGCATGAAGCCGTGGGCTGCATTGTCCCTGGCCACAGTTGGTCTTCGCCTGGGGGAGCATTTCCTCCCCCCACGTGCCTTTCCATGGAGCCTTGGAAACTTCCAAGGTTGGGCTCCCTTAGGCCCCCTTCCTATGGCCTTTGGGACTACCCCCTCCCTCCAAGTTTTCCCCTAAGGGCCCTTAGGCCTCTTTCCTATAGCCTTTAAGGCTACTTTTTTCCCCCTTAAAATTCCTCTCTTAGGATCCCTTAGGGTCTTTTCCCCCCATAAAACCTAAAGGCCTTTTCCTCCCCCTACCTTTAAAATCCCTCTAAGGGCTCCCTTAGCCCTTCCCCCCCCCCTCTGAAGTTTTCCCCTTGGACCCCTTAGGTCCTTTCCCACCCCCTCAAAAGCATTTACCTTATAACTCTTTCTTCTTTCCCATATCGTAAATCCCCCCTAAGGACCCCCATTAGGCCCCTTTTTTCTCGTGTAAAATTGAACCTTACTCATGGAAGGTTTTCACAATACCCCCTTTTCGGATTTTAAAACCTTTCCGTGGTTCCTCCCTCCTCCACACACCCATCCCTTCAAAGAGTATCTACAAAGGGAAGCAAAAGAAAGTCGTGAAGGATGGTGAAATTTAAGAAGGAAGTTTGCAAAGTTCCATCTACGACAGAAAGGCTGCATTCGCAATGCCTCCTAAGAAAGGCCAAGGCGCAACCGCAGGAGGATCGTCTCCTAGCATCCGCGTGGACATCTCACCCCAAGTCCAGGTTTTCATTCCTAATTTTTATTTGGTATTGTTATAATTGTGCGAGGATAATTGTTGGAAATAAGGATGCATTTTTCGTCTTAAATGCTTTAGAAAAGATTGATATGCATTTCTAGCAAATAACTTTATGTATTACAATGAATTAAAACTAGATTAATGTCCATTGTTATAAAATGGAATTAAAATCGTATACTTCGTTTAAACATGGAAGTATAAACTGCATATCACATTATTAAGCCATATCTTCCTCGTAATGAATCATCATGGGAAATGCTAGGAATCCTTAGGAAAGTGGAAGGCATGAAATGATTCTTACGATGCATAACTCTAGGCAATTATCGTTTGTCAACTGCATAAATTATCAAGTAAAAGGTTGCTTGTTTAGCATGAATTTTGTTCGCAAGTTATAGGAAGATTAGTTGGAATTAACCTAACCTATGCCTGACCTTAAAAATGATAAGTTAGGGTTTAAAAATCAATTTACACGTAGACAACGAGTCATGTGTTTATGGAATGATAATGTAACTATCTTCAAGAGTTAAACAAATTGGCATAAACCTAAACACCTAAACTGTGGAGTACTCGTTTAGAATGAGTTAAATTCCAAGAAATTCACTAGGAATTAATACGTGACCTAATCGTACGTATTGCTAAAACTGAAACTCCTATACCCTAAATACTTGCCCACATTCACTGAATGTAGGGACAATGAAACAAATTTGGAAAATGATCTAGGGTTTGTCCCTAAGAATCTTACGAGTTGGATCTTGGAACCCTAGGACTGACGATGTCAGCCTAATGTAATCAGAAATAGTTTGTTTCGTGATTCCATTCGATGAGTAGAATAGTCTTATAGTTCGACGCGACACTTGTGCAACAAGTTCCGAGTCATATGATCTTGTGATTGGATCACAACGGAATGGCCAATTCTCGCAATGAGGTTGGCAGGTCCTTACGTAAGTTATCTTGCAAGCGGATGAATAATGATCCTATTATAGTATCTTTCTTGAGTAAAGATAATTGTTTGGAAGCAAAAGACCAGCCGATAAACTGAATGAATCTATGAACTTAAGATTTGACCAAGTCGGGTTAGTAGGGTATGCTCTAACCCAGGATATAGCGGATCTTGCCAAGTTGCAAGTCATCCTAGATCGAGTGCTAGATGCATTCGAAAGGAAGGATTCATTCCTTAGCAGTTTGCCAACAAAAATGACCAATGGAAATGTTTGTGCTTGTTACAGATTTAAGAGCACTGTTTGGATTTATTTGATCAATGAATTAAAAGATAAATGGATATCTAATACTTCTGGTTGAAGGCCTGAAGGGAGAGGTAGCTTCAGTTACCCCCGACTGCCTGCCTGACCCTAACCAAGGGGGTTGTTAACTGCGCCAGGAAAGTGGACCGAACCCACCGCGAGAGGTCTTTCCATTGAGCGCTACTTGGAGCAGGAGGATGCTTGGGTGCCAGGGGGGCTCTGGCCGTAAATCCCTTGCCTTCTAGGCCCTGCACAAGAGGCTAATGTGACTCGGGATTGGATCTCGAGGCCCGCATACTAGTCTACGGGCAGAAACTTGGATTAGTGATCCCTATGGATTGCTGGATAGCCTTCGGGCAGATTGTGGATAAGCCTACGGGCTGGACTTTTTGTATTTCAAAGATAAATATGATAACTTGTTAATAAGGAACTTGTTTGACATTGTTTTTCTATGTCAAGTGATATGATTACGTGAAAGAACCAGTGCCTAATGGGCTAATTAAAGAAGCTGGTTGTTACATGTCCAACTAAATGTGCTAGGTAATTAAATAACTAAAAAAACTCGAGGAAAGTGCGGTGGATGTGGCCATAGGTCCGTCCTACGGATGGGTGGTCTCGGTTGGCCGAGAACTTTTCTCAAATCACGATGGACAGCCAGAAGATCGTCAAGAACACGCACAACAAAAGCATTAACCTAGAGTTACAATTGATCCTGATTTACACTGTTTTAGGGGAACAGAATGGGACTATGCCTTATGGTAGAGAGGTTGAGCTTCACATCCCTCTCGTTTCCCATTCTCCTTGAACCAAGTGCAACGTGAATCCACTTCGAACCTAGCATTTCTGTGTAAAGTAGTTCGCTTGGGTCCAACGCTAGTTGCCATTAGGAAATGACCAATAAGAAAAACCCTAATTCAGGTCGGTCCTAAGTGGAAACGGCCGGAATACCTCCGCTACATGGCAGACGCAGAAAGCCCTAGATCACAAACCCCGTAACATTCCATGGGAGTGCCGGGCGGAGCTTTTTAGACATCCTTTCCGATGGACTGCTAATAAGTGTCCTGAAGATACAGGTGGACACGTTACACCAAGTATGCCAAGGTCTATGCCTTGGTCAGTGCCTTGGAGTAACACCCGTAGACAATGCGCGGTGCATCTTCACCTATATATTTGTCAATTTTTATCTTCATGCTACAAAAATGAAGCCCCCTTCTTGATGTCATCTCAATGGTGTCATAAAAAATGCTAAAAGAAAGCATTCTCTCTTTATCATCAATGACATCATCGAAAATGCTAAAAAACAAGCGTCCTCTCTTCTGTCCCCCCCTCTTACTATGTAAACACAGGTAGAGCATCACGGTAGACACACATAGACACAGTAACGACCCATGCAGAAGTCTCTCTGTTGTTGACACAACAAAGCTTTGTTGCAATAAGATGAATCTGTCCCTCTCTCTCCACACCTACTCAAAAGTGTTGCTCAAATCCATTAGCTTCTTCCATGGCTCCCAATAGACGTCAAGATGCTGAGCAAGGTCACGCTCAGAGCGCTCCCCAAATCTAGGAAGTGGCCACTATTGAGGGAACTCAACACAATGTTGAAGCACAAGCGGAAGTTAACCCCGAACCCATTCAAACTGAAGAACTAGCCATCCCACAACAAATAGAGGTTGTGGCCATAAACTCTAATCACAACGGATGACCAACGGAGATAATTAGGTTAGTACATAACAAAGGGATCACAATTAGTTAGAACTTACTGAAACGTGTAAAATCATGTTAGTATTATAAAATTCTTTTTAGGAAGCAATACACAAATTGATGAAGGGATAGATTCTATTCATCACATACATTGACAACTGTGTTTACAATGTTTTATGGTTATGACTCCTTTTGGATTTGTGAATGATGAGTTATGGATCTTATGATCCTAGGCTTGCATAATTGAACAAGTTGTGGATTGTGGAGGTTCGGGATCAAAGAGGGCATCCTCGTCACCCAAAGAATGATTGATTGCGAATCTTATGGTTGGCAACTCAATATCTAAGGGAAAAACACACTCCTCCCCATAGACTAGCTTGAACAGGGTGTAGTCAATGGATCATTTAAACATCATGTTATACGCCCACACCACCACATACAGTTTTTTACCCACAAGCTACTGATCAATACTTTCAACTTGTCCATTTGCCTTTATAGGTTAGAATGAGTTGTCTTTTGTTGTGCTTAATTTTCCACGCTTCAGTCAAGATTTTAATCACCTTGTTTAGGAAATGGGTTCCATGGTCCGATACTAATTCTTTTGGCAGACCAAATGGGCATATAATTTGCTCTAATAGAAAACTGGTAGTCTCTTTTGCATCATCATTCCTCATCGCTCGTGCTTCTGACCACTTTGTAAAATAGTCAGTCACCACGATAATATATCACTTTTACACAGTTGACGATGGAATAATAGGACCCACAAAGTCGATGCCCCACTTTTCAAATGGAAGCATAGCCATAATCAGAGTAAGTGGTCACTTCCTATTCTCTTGATTGTCATGCCATTGATAAGTATCGCATCTCCTAACATACTCGAATGCATCTTGGAATATGGAGGGCCACCAATATCCAACTCTTAAAGCTTTTTGGGCCATTAGCCGTCCAACAAAATGCCCTCTGCAAGCAAAGTCATGGCACTCTTCCAAAATGAATGAAACCTTGTTAGGCATCACACATTGGCAATAGATATCATCAACCCCTTGCCGATATAGTGTTCCTACGATCAAAGAAAATTTCAATGCATGTTGTCTAATTTTCCTCTTTTCTAATTTTGATAATCCGCCGGCTCCAATCTCTCTTATCAAGAGGTAATGCATTATAGAAGCATACCAGGAGGGAATAGACGACGTATCAATTTTAAACATTTCCTCAATATCACTTCCTTCAACTAACGTCTCTTTTGGCTCCTCAAAATCCACAAGGCATTCCACAATACCCTGCAGTTTTGGTGGCTTACTTCTAATCTCATAATCAAAATCTTGCAAAGTGATTAACCACTTTGCTAAATGATCAGGCAGCTATAGCTTGCTCTCATTAGCAATCTAAGCCCTTCCGTCTTCGTATAAAATACAACCTTCTCATAGAGAATGTAGTGCATGAATGTTTTAGTTGCAAATACCATTGAAAGGCACAATTTCTTTATGTAGGTATAGTTGATTTCTAATATGCCTAACTTTTGACTAGCAAAGTCTATTGAATGGTACCATTTTTCCTCCAAGATTTGGGATAAGCAGCAGCAGCTAATACTATACATAGTGGCTACTGAAAATATATAGAATACTTTGCCCCTTTTAGGTGCTTTTAAAATTGGTGCTTTTACTAGCTCTTGTTTCACATAATTAAAAGCCACCTTACAAGGGTCACTCCATTCAAATAGATAGCTAAAGGATAATATATTTGTTAATGTCAATGTTCTTTCTGCCCCAGGGCATTTATGAACATTTGATAATACCCTACCGATGACAGAAAGCTATGCACTTCTTTCGGAGTGTGCAGTGGACTCATGGCGACTATGACCTTAATCTTTTCAAGGTCAGTCATTGAGATCCCTATTGAACTAACCACATGACCTAACAGTAGCCCCTAAAGCACCCCAAAGACACACTTCCGTGGGTTAAGAACTATGCAAAATTGTCTGCAATGCTCAAAACACTTCTGCAAAATAATCAACTACCTTTCTCTTATGGTGGTTGCCCCCAGGTCATCAATAAATACTTTCAACTCCTCTAGGGAGATGTCACCAAAGGTCTATTCTGTTGTTTGTTGCCATGAAACAGGTGCATTACATAGACCAAATGCCATCACATGGTATACAAAGGTACCAAAAATAGTCATAAACGTCATTTTAAGCTTGTCTTCTTGTGCAATACAAAACTTACTGATGGAATTAGTTAGTTATGTAGAGCATGAGTCCTCTATAGAAAATAATCTAGGTGATGGGAAGAGTAACCAAGTGGTTACCCTATCCTCTAATGCGATGGCATGGGCTGAGGTTCACCTTGATGTGGTCTCTACCCAAGAGAAATCATGTATAACCATCCATCAACCTAGAGGGGATGGAACAAGTATGTTGGAAGCTATGTCGGTCATGGCATCAACAAGTGATTATGCTAAAGTCGTAGTGCAATGGGAAATAATCAGCAAACAGTGGAGTGTAGTTATGGCTAAAACATCCCATGTGGTGGGGCATCATGCCAAAATTCTAGTTATCACAAGGATGTTAGGAGCCCTAGCTGTAAAGGGAAAACCGTTGCTTAAAAGGCACGGTCCCTAGGTGCTAAGTGCTAAGGATAAGTTTGCAAAAGCTCCTAGATAAATCCATCATGGAACTGCCTAGGAAGGGGCAAGATATGGAAGATCCTCTAAGAAAGGATCGGAATGACATGCTAAGAGCTATAGGCCTCCCTAGACCACTATATGAGTTGGCAAAAAGGGCCATTAAGGATAGTATTAACCTTCCTACACCAATAGAGGTGGAAACAAAAGAGGTCAAAGACCCCAAAAGGTTTGAACTAGATCATGACGAATATGAAGATTTTAATGACCCCATCCTGATCCCAAAGCTAAATGCTCTCCTCCTTATAGGGATCTCCCAATGTTTCATGGGCTGGTAAACGAGGATCCAATGTTGCACTTAAGAGAATATGGCCTAACTTGCCTTGCAAGTGGGTATGATGATATTCATCGAATGATCGTATTCTCAAGTACCCTAAAGGGAAAGCCTAGAAAATGGTACTGGAGCCTCCCAAGGGGATCTATTAAATCCTTTGAGGAGTTGAGTGATCGATTTTTAGATGAATATGAGAAGAAGGTACCTATGACCCAAGTTTTAGGGCAACTGATATAGATTAGGCACGAGTCATATCCTTCTATTAAAGAATACACTAGAGCCTTTGATGATATTCTGAGGCTTTGGCCAAGAAGAGCTACTACATTGCCACGTGATGTGCTATGTGAGCTCTTTTTGAGTGGCTTAGAGATTAACATGCAAATCAAAGCGGGAATGTGGAATCCTAAGATGTGAAGGGAAGCAAAGATGCATGCTATTGATTATGAGAGACATATTCAAAGATGTTGGAAAACCTTTTGGAGTTTTCCCTGATTAGTATCAGTGCATCCTAGCTTCCAACCATTTCTACAAGGAGATAACTCACTTGTTGATACCAAGGCAGCCTATGAGGGGAACCTTGGTAGCCAAAATCTCCAAGAAAAAAATGATAATAGTAGGGATAATATACCCCCGGGGATAAAAAGATTCCAAGCCAAATAAGTTCCATTAGGGCTTGCAATTTTGATGGTAAGCATGTGTATTATTATAAAGGGAATAAAAATCTCATTTTTAGTCTTTCTCTCTCCTCCATCTCACCTCTTGTGGGCTATTCATATGCATCAATGAAATACAGAAGGGGGTGGAGAGTTGATGACGATTATGAAGCAAATGATGCTGATGGAGTGGTAGAGGACATAGATCTGGGCTAGAGAGCGCATCAGTGGCAAGAGGGAAGCGTTAGCAGCCTCTCAATCTCGGGATATGCACCTTGAACATGTGGGTTTCTATGAGTAAGTGATCAAATTCTTTATTTGATGAAAGATAATTGATGATTGATCTTCGTTCCATATGCTAAATTATATTTCAAATGAAAGAAAAAACCAGAAATTTTGATGTCATAATTTTTTTTCTCAAAACACGTAAAACCTACAAAGTGCGGTTTTTGAAGAAATCATGGAAATTGGGGGTTTTAGTGAGTGTTTGAGTTACCATGGCATAAAAATGAATATAAAAATAAGGTTGAGTGCTTTTGATAAGTGAGAGCTCACAAGTTTTATTTTTCATAATTTTTGAAAAAAATAAATAGGAATAAATAGAGAAAAATAATATTTTTTAGTTTTTTTGTGATAAATAATTAGAAAAAATATGATTAATGTTTGTGGATGTGTAGCAAGGTTGAGGCATAAGGATTAAGCCTCACATCATCCTTGTTTTTATGTTTTACTGTGTGTTTATTACTTTCCATATGAAAAAATGGCATACAAATGAACCTTGATCTATGGAACGTGGAAAAACCTAACCGGTTAGGGGGAAAAGAGATTGTAAAAGTGACAGACTTATGGAAATACATAAAAGTATGATTTAATTTATTTATATATAGTATATTGACTGATAAAAATTTAAGTTTAAGGACACTAGTAGCACGAGACACTCGATGCTAGTCTCTTACAACGCAACAACAACGAAAAGATTGGAAATCATTGAAGGGATGATTTTTACTCTCCACTTTACTTATTTGTTTTAAAACAAAATTTTTATGCACAAGAGGTATCCACGTTTACACTTTCCATGCCACATGGTATAAAATCGTGGATGCATAGACCATGTATGCTAAATATTGACCAACGCTGAGAGTGTGAGGAAGTCCTTGCTATATGTTAGACAAGCGGTTCCTTGGGGTAAGTTCAGTGAGGAAACATCAACTCCTGGATCATTCAATAAATCAAAGAGCGGATCCTGTACGCTCGTTCTTTTTGTTGAAACAGTGCATCTTGGGGCCAATCCTCGAGATGTAGGAGAGTTGTAGTGGGGCCCTTGCGCTCAGTTGAGAGGTGCCTCCCTATGTATGTGCTAAGAGGTATTATACGTATATCTTATGGGATTTGCCTCTAAGGATTAGGGGAAGGAAAATGTTGGATTGTGTCCTATTACAAATGCAAGATCGATATTAGATCTTAGTATAGCATGTTCGTTAGATGCTCCTGGCCCTGCGAGGCTGTGTGGGGTGTCTTGTGTGTCTTAGAGGTCTGCTAAAGAGAGCTAGTGTGAGGCCCATTTTTGGTCCCAACATCCTTCCCCCCTATTCATCGAACAAGTGTGGCAGGGGTGTGGAAAAGTAGAGTGGATGCAAGTATTGAACTGTGCACAAGAGGGAGAGAAGAGCTCACAAGTATAAGAACATGTCTTGCTTATTCAGTTGCTTATGAAAGTACAACTTGGGTCACTCTCACTGAAAGGTTGATATAGACCCTTGGATTGTTTATATAGCCCCAACTGTCTAGGGTCAGGGTTTCCCCTTCCCCTTAGGACCATTCACACCTGCCTACCCTTATCCACTCCTGCATAAGGAGGGTTCATATGCCTATACTCTCAACACCCCCCTTCAATGCCAAGTGGCATTGGAATGCAAAACATAAGAGAATGCCTCCCCTTAACCCAAATTAGGATGCCTTTTTAGAACATTCTTACAAGGATGGTTATAGGAAAAATGGATACATGACTCAAAAGATTCGATCATCTATGGATTGGGAGGCAAAATTGGCCTCCAATTCCTTAGGTACTTATGCAATACTGGGACACTTACTGGTGATATGCCTAGTCTTTTTGCATTTATTAAACTTCATTTTATGAGGATACTTCTTCTAGCAATTACTTACAATATGCTCTTTTTTATGATAGAAGGAGCACTTTGTAGAAGCTGTACGGACTAACACTTGCTCACGGGAAGTAAATGCTAAAGTGCCTTCATTATGGCTCCTCTTCTCTTCATCTAGGCATGACTGGATGGTACTTGCCAAAGTTGGGTTTGCGATATTAGTAAGGGTAGTAACAAGGGTTGGAAAGACCTTCTTTATAGATTTCAAAAGTATGGCAATGGCATCTTCATCATGAATTGGTGCTTGAACGAAGGCCAACTGTGCCATAAGCCCCTTCATATGTGAAATAAAATTACTTAGATCTTCTCCTTGTTGGCACAATGGAGAGTCATTCAATATGATGAATTAAGGATTCGTCTCAATATTGAGATGTTTAGGTATTTACCTTGTCAAGCTTAATGAGATACTTGACTCATTACGAGTGTTGAGAGTAGGCTTCCTGGTGTGCTTTTGATGTTCTTTAAGTGTTGAAGCTATTAAAAAATTAGGAATACAATTTGTACCATGTGCTTGAGTGATTAAAATCACTGTTAATGATTCCCAAATTGAAAAAAGTGGAAAAATAGGAAGCTTGAAGCTTCTTGGCTATGGCTACCAAAAACCCACAGTTAGGTTTTTGTTGATTGTAGGTAGTAGAGAGGGAAATTTTCTGAACCCTCTTAGGTCTATATAGCCCTCTTGGGGGGCTATGAAATCCCAATAATAGCTACCTCCATTATGCCCTCTACTGGTCGTAGTTTAGCTCGAGATAGGTTGCTATCAAAAATTGTGCCGAACTTGTGTCTTCTGCAATGCTACTCTCCACATCGCCTAATCTCCACCTTTGAAGTATCATCCCAAATTTCCCTAAGCTAGGAAGAAGATATCTAGAAGGAATGAAGAGCTAAAATACTCTCCTTCGCTCTCTCCAAGTCCTCCAACAGAGGTGAGTCAGGCTGGCTATGGTGGAAAGGAAGGTAAATGAGAGGGCAAGAGTTCTTCTTGTGCACTTAGGTGTGTAAAGAGGCTAAGTGAAGCCAAAGGATCAGAGATGTCTTTGATACCATGTGGAAAATCAAAGTGGAAGAAAGGATTGAAGTGTGCACAAGAGAAAGAGAAGAGCTCACAAGTACAAGAAAAAAGTCTTGCTTATTCAGTTGCTCATGAAAGTACAACTTGGATCACTCTCACTCAAAGGTTGATATAGACCCCTGGGCTATTTATATAGCCCCAACTAGCTAAGGTTAGGGTTTCCCTTTTCCCTCAGGACCATTCACACATGCCTGCCCTTATCCACTCCTACATAAGGAGGGTTCATATGCCTATACTCTCAACAGGGGGGAGGGAGAAGGAGATGATGCCAAGACAAAGACATGGAAGACATGGAAGATGATGGGGAGAAGGAGTGGAAGATGACATCAATGAAGGAGAATAAGGTGATGATTATGAGGAGGATGCTACATGGCCTTCCACCCCCCCAGGCCACCTTACCTAGTCCGCCACCATGCTTGCTGACAAGTGGTGGGTGGGGGAGACACCACCACCACCACTCCACTTCCTCCCCACCTTTCCCACTATAAACCCCCCCCATCAAAGAAAAGAGAAAGGCCTGGACACGCTACATAGCACAAAGAGAGAAAGAGAGAGAGAACCTTCTAGAGGGTTTCTCCCTTTTCCCCTCCTTAGAGGGTAGCCACACACGTTTTTCCTTTTTCCTTCTTCCTCGAGTTTATTCCCTACCCCACGAGTCGATTTCCCAAAATTTCCCCCCTCTTCTTGAGTAAGAGGCTACCAAAGTCTTGTGGGAATCATGACTAATAGTGTGGAAGATTGAGAATGGCCCCCAAGCAAAGAATGTTGAGTACGGGTCATGCTAAGACCTCTTGATAGGCAGCACAATCCTTCCTCTCATGTTGCAAACTATCACACCACATACATCTTTTTCCTAGCTTAGGGGCTGCTTCCCGTCCCCTTTCCTCTTGTCTTTTCTCATCCAATTTTGTGACCTTCAATTAAAGATCCTACATGCCTTTGACCAATTCATCTAATACATCTTTCCTAAGAGTGGGAACAATAGTAGGTACAACAACCATAGGTTTAGCCCTGGAAGTGGGTGGCTTATTAGATACATAAACTATTTTTCCTGTAACAGTGGGCAAGCTAGAGACAAGCAATCTTTCTCTTCTTCTATGCTTTTTCACAAGTGCAGTAACAACTTCCTTGACATGCCTCCAATTTGTTTTAAGACCTGTCTTTGTAGTCTAATCCTCTAGCAAATCATCAAGCTTCTCTTAAAGCTCAAGATCTGCTTCTTGTAGAAACAATTTAATTTTTTGACTTGTAAGAGCTTGATGTTCTATAAGATCTAATTGCTCAAATTGACTTTCAAATTATCTTAACAATTCTCTAGCTACAAGACCCTTATTGGGTTGTAAAGCCCACTCTTGAAAAGTCTTGCGCGTAATCAAACTAGTGTCTTCAATGTGAAGTTCTTCCCTAAGTGTCTTCTTGAAAGTTACCTAGTCAGCATCCTGCATGTACAATTTAGTAATTCGCTCTTTCAGTTCATGTACAGTGTTCTGAACAAAATACTGGCTCCAAGCAAGTTGAGCCACTCCAAACAATTTCATATTTTGAGCATAGGTATGTACATATGTAGATACATTCTTGCCATTGAATAACTTCATCTCACGCTCAATTGCTTGCAAAGCATTCATCACAACAGTTTTTGTTTGAGCAAAAGCTTGCATCACCTATTGTTGTTGTTTTACCTGCATAAGCATGTTCATGTTCTGGAAATTGTGCTCGAAGGTTCTCTCACCTTGTCTTTCCTTTTGACGACCTTTCACATCGGGTTCACGAATGTCAAAGGGGTTTTTGTCGAAATGTCATATCCACCGGGGATCAAAGATAAAAGGAAGTAGAGAGAGGAGATGGAAGAGAAGAAAAAGAATAAACAAGAGGTAAACATGATAAAGACAAATCACAATAAATTGAATCAATATGTATTGATAGAACCAAGAATCCCTTATCTAGCACTACTCAGAAGCAATGTCCAAGCATTAGATCTCCTGGGGCTCCCCCATAGACCAAGAATGTGCATGAATATAATAGCTTCCTCTCTACTACTTGAAACCCAAATCTGATGGCTTTGTTTACTTCAAAAGGGGGGTAAGACTCCAAGACACTTGATCCAGGATCTCCCAGTTCACTCCTTCTTCTTCCAGTTCAAAGTGTTGGTCTCAAACTCTCAACAGTGATCGTGATGCACACAATTTTTCCCATCTTTCTTTTTTATGAGAAATCCCAAAACTCGCTAAAAAGGCCACTTTCTTTTTGCATGCCATCCAAATGTAGAAGCTTTCCTAACTTAGTTTCCCAAATGCATGTATCAAGAGAAGTTAATTGCGTTTAGATGGTATGTGATAAATTCATGAACATCATATAAGGCTTAAAGCATTGTCGACTTCTTGTCCTCGCAGCAATAGGTGCATTTTCATCACTTTGAAGGTATATGTTGCAACTTGCACGCCTGATGGATTGCATGGCAAGCAACCTAGTCTAAAAGGAATTCAATCTCAAAACTCTAAGATCTTTGCCCAAGCTCTTGATAATATCACAAACTATTAGTTTATTGGGATCTTGGTTATGTGTGTACTTAGTATAAACAACGATCATAAGGTTAAAACTAAGATGTCTCGAGATTGGTCCGATAGCTACTATGTTTATCAATCATATTCAGGGTTGGGCTAGATACAAACAAAAACTCCATGCCTCAAAGGCAAGTGGAGAGCTCAAGGATTAGGAAACCTCGAGACAAAGTAAAGACCACTACTTTTATGCTTGTTTGGAAGAAGGTTGGGTTATCGATCAATGTAAGTGATCTATAGAACTTACGTCTTGTACAGTGTTTGAAACCTTAGCATATACCCTAGCCAAAGGAAGAGAGCGTTAAGTAAAATTTTGCATAGTATCGCTCTTAGATCCCAAGGGGGAGAGTGAATATGTGAATGGAAATGTTATCACATCTACTCTTGCAATGTTTGGAAAATAATACCATTCTGCTCTTACATTCAACTGATTGTTGGATTGTTGTTTGGATGATTATTCCAAGTGCTTGTGATTGATGGTAAATTCATGGCAGGGGCCTGTGACCACAAGTTGCCATGGGAATAAAAGAATGTTTTCTAAAAGATGATATTAGGGTGGCTCAATGCCTTGTTTGTGCTTGATTCTTAACTGGACTAATTAAGGAAAGGTTCTTTGCATGAGTGGATCGTCTCCAAGGTCGCACTGTGGGTAACCCGAAAAGGGCACTGTTCAATTCATGGGCCGAAGGTTGAGTGGCGAAAAGGCCAACCACGGGAATCGTGTTTCACTCCTAGGCAGCTTGTGGGTCAAGTGGAGCTCTGGACACCCCTTGTCGAGTCTGGAATGGAGTTGAGGACCTCCGTGGGCCCAACATCTGTGGCATTGGAAGACGCTATTCTAGATAAAGAATGGAAATTTTGGTGCCATGTGATTTGGACCAATTACTTTTGCAAGGCAAAAGGGACATGTAATTTCTCTTGTATGGGCATGATACAAATATTAACTTAAAGATAAGTTAAGGAACTTGTTTGTCAAAAGAGCTGCTTGCTCTATTTTCGTGTCGATGCTATAAGTTATGTGAACAAACATTGTTCCCTAAAAGGCTTAATTAAGAAAGCTGATTTTAAATGTCACATATAAACGTGGTACGACCTAATTAAATAACTAAAGAGCGCCTACTGAGGGAAGCAAGTGGGTGGAACCCTTGATGGGTCAAGGTGGTCCTAAAGAACTGGGAGGCTTCTCACAAGGTTTTTTGACCCTTAGAAATTGTTAGGTTAGAACCCCGATTCATGCTATTTTAGGGGACCGAAATGGGAATATGCCCTACGGGTAGAGAGGTTAAGTGGTGTATCCCTCTCATTTTCCATTCTCTATGAACCAAGTGTGGTGTGGATTTTCTTCAGATTGGGTATCTTTACATAAAGTAGGTTATCCAAGTACTGACACTAGAATGCTATCAGGAGACCTTGACCACTAGGAACCAAAAAATTCAGGTCGATCTCAGTGGGTTCGATCACAAATGGCTGCAAATGTTCCGTTGTGATGTGGACTCAAGAAACCCTAGGTGACAAACCCTGTAACATTCCATGGGAGTTCCGGGCAGTGTTGCTTAGATTCGTCTCTCGATGGACCACTAAAAATGTACCTAGATAGCCGATAGGTGGGCATGTTACATGTAGATGCCTCTATCTTTGACCATTTGAGGTCCCATCTAGATTCGGTGCCTGCAGGTTCTTATCTTCTTGCGCATGTCATAGGAGTTCTTGCACTCGTGCCTTGAGTTGCCCCTTTGTTGACCAAGACCTGCACCCAAGCCACAAGATGCTAGCATCTACCATGGTGGACTCTCCCCCCATGGGTTTTTTGCTAATGGCAATGCTTTTGCCAATGTCTCTATTGTCTTCTTCATGAATCCATTGAGGTTTACTTCATCAAAGGACTGCCGTGCAACAATGCTCTCTAGCATTGGCATGTTGATTCGGTTCATTAATGCATTATACCACTGACTAGAGAACAGAGCGTGCATCATTTTGTTGTGGATTTGAACCTCGAGGTTGGGGATGTTTCGTCTAGGCTAATGCCATCATTGGTGTGGACCATCACTTTTTCCATCCCCAACATGTCGTACACATCTCGTTTTGGACTTTTTTTCCACTTTGTTTGGTAAGCCCAATGCTTTCTATACTAGCTGAGGGCTCAACTTGATGTCTACTTGGCAAGCTTCCTTTTCTAAATGCACTATGACAGTGCCTCGGTTTTAGTTGAAGGTCCGAAGGAACTGGGTGAACTTCTCATTGTCGATGGCTTGGCCCACCTTTTCCACATACTTTTGCAGCCTACATTGCTTCACTAGTTGCTGGATGGATGGTTCCTCCATGACTATGTCTTCTAGATTCAAGATATACCTGAATTTGAGTTGATTATAAGTCCTTGTTTCCAACAAGAGGCAGTATTTTGCTTGCTTCTCCTCCAAGAATGGAAGTTTGCTGCTTTTGTCTTGACCTACCATAGTGGGTAACTGTCATAATGTCATAGCTCACCATTAGTGTTCTCAAGGTAATTTCTTGCAGAAAGGTTGATTATGCTTTATAGGGAAGAATAACATGCTTAATTAGAAAGAATAGCATTTTTTCCTTCAAGCAATCCATTCATTCCAAAGATTTTACGAATTTTCATCAGTCACAAGTTGATTTTTATCGACTCTCTTTCACTCTCGGTCACACTGATGGAGGTTTCATTCATGCATTTCATTCACCTTACCTGCTCACATGGTTGACTCCACCTTGCCCCAAAATTTGTCCTAGTATTAAGGTTTGAGGGGTCAAGGGCATTCAACGTTGGCTTGCGGTGTTTTACTTTTGCCTGAGCCAATCATAGAAGTTCGGATTATATTCTATATTGGCATAATGGTCCATATCAAAAGGACGAATGCTAACTTGAGTGATGTAGGTGAGAACATCCGTGAGGAGGTCATTGGAGTCAATCCTGCTAGCAATGTGTAACTCTTCCTCAGTAAGGACTCGATCTAGATAAGGGTGGCTCATGACATGATCTTTCTGTGATCGATTGTGAGTGATGGCCAATACCCTAAAAGAGGTAGGAGCTACGTAATTGGGATCATACTCAGAGATCTTAATGATGCATTGCTGCTCAACATTAATCATGATTTGGTAGCCTTCTTGTTCCCACTGGATTCTGAGAGCATAACACTTCCTGAAGAAAGACAAGTCATTATTTGCTAGCTTGCAGAGTTTGGAAACTTGTGGTAGTAACTCTGCTCTTGCTATAGGAGGTGATCAACCCATGGATTGAGGGCTTTTGGTCTCAGGATATCTCGGCATTCACAATCAAGTCCCCTATGACCGTGGGATTTTACCTACCATCACGAATTCATATTCCTCCTAGGTGCATGGCATGGAGTGGATATCCAATGCTAAGGATGGATCAAACAGGTCTAGGTCCAAACACTCATAGCCCTTAGCAAGTACAGTGAATGTGGCATCCAAGTGCTTGATGCAAAGTGATCAGGTCGTCTCTTGTGTTGTCGGCAAAATCTTTAACCAATGTAAGGATCGGCCATCATTCCTAGGACGATTTAAGACCTGGCTTAAGACCTGCTGGTGGGCAAGGCTTGACCGAACTAGATAATTTGGCAGATAAGGGTTGTGACTTTGGTTGTTATCCAGAGTGTGGTTGGGCTCCTTGTGTGAATCAGGGCTTGATTAGAGTCAGAGGTGCTATTCTATTAGATGTTGCCGAGGTCTTAGGGATACTAGTAGGATAGGGTGATGTCAAGAATCGCGTGGTGGAGGGGGTTGCTCAAGATGCTGCGCCGAACACACACAGAATGCACAAGGAGAAGCTCACTCAAGAGACAAGAAGAGAGATGGAGGCCAAAAAATTTTCTTGCTGATTTCTTCTTCTTCTTCCACACTCTTTACTATGTACACAAAGTATAGATAAGATACAACATAAAAGGAAAGTGGCCTACTAAGTCAAACAATGCATAACCGACTACACTAGTCGACTGGCGCTATAACTATGCCAGTTGTAAATAGGTGTAACAACCTGAATATAATAAGTAATGAGTCAGTGGCCATGTGAGAGTCATAATGACCACCGACGTGCTAAGTGTAGACGTGTGGACCCATCTAACCAGGCGGTCCATCATCCATGTCCACATGTGTTGAGCTTGCCATCTCAACACTCCCCCTCAAGCTCAACTGCATCTTTGCAACTCCAAGTAAGCTTCGAAACTTTTGAAGCTTCTCTGTACCTAATGCCTTCGTGAAGATATCAGCTATCTGATCCTGTGTGCTGACATACACCAAGTCAATCTCACCTGCTAGTACCTTCTCTCTCACAAAGTGGTAGTGTACCTCAATATGTTTTGTCCTGGCATGGAACACAGGGTTCCTAGCCAGCTGTATACTGCTCATGTTGTCACAATAAATGACAACTGGACCTTCCACCTGGACATCCAAATCAGCCAATAGCTTTTGCAGCCATACTACCTCACATGCTGCAACAGCAGCACCTCTATACTCAGCCTCTGTACTCGACAAAGCAACTGTAGATTGCTTTTTGCTGCTCCATGCAACAGCTGCACTACCAAGAGAGAACATGTATCCGCTGGTAGATCTTCTATCAGACATACTACCAGCCCAATCTGCATCTGTGTATCCAAACACCTGTACATCTGTACCTGCCTCATAGAAAAGTCCATAATGTAATGTGGACTTCACATATCTCAATATGCGTCTGACTGCATCCAAATGTGGCTTTCTAGGTACTTGCATAAACTGACTCACAAGACCAACAGCATAGCTCAAGTCTGGCCTTGTAATGGTCATGTAGATCAAACTCCCCACTATCCTCCTGAACATAGTAGGGTCTTCTATCTCATCCCCAACATCAGCACTCAGCTTTACATTCTGCTCCAATGGGACTGAAAGTGGTTTGCATGCTGTCATACCATACTTGGACAACATATCCAAGCCATACTGTCTTTGGAACAGCCATATACCATCATCACATCTGATCACCTCAATGCCAAGGAAGTACCTTAGCTCACCTAAATCCTTCATCTCAAACTTCATCTTCAAATAGCCCTTGACTTCAGCAATCCCACTATCACTATCACCTGTAATAATCAAGTCATCCACATAGATGACTATGATGACCAAACCTGCATCTCCCTTTCTCACATAAAGTGAGTGATCAGCATCAGAAACATAAAAGCCAATATTGACAAGATACTCTCTGATCTTGTCAGACCATGCTCTTGGTGCTTGCTTGAGCCCATAGAGTGCCTTCTTCAACCTGCACACATACGTGGGATGCTCTAAATCTTCATAACCTGCTGGCTGATCCATATACACTTCTTCCTGCAAATCACCATGCAAGAAGGCATTCTTTACATCCATTTGCTGCAACCTCCAACCTTTGGCTGCTGCCAAAGCAATCACACATCTGACAGTTGCCATCCTAGCAACTGGACTGAAGGTTTCATCATAATCTATGCCATATGTTTGGGCATAGCCTTTTGCAACCAGCCTAGCTTTGTACCTGCTAATAGAACCATCTGCATTGTGCTTAATCTTATAAACCCACTTACATCCAATAGCTTTCTTTCCCTTTGGCAATGATACTAGATCCCAAGTCTTATTGGCCTCTAATGCAGCCATCTCCTCATCCATTGCTGCATCCCAATGAGCATGACCAATAGCCTCCTCAAGACATGTGGGCTCAACATCCTCAACTAGTTTCACCATATAAGCATAATGGTGAGCTGCATAACCCTCAAAACCAAATCTTTTAACAGGGTATCTCACCCTGCTAGACCTGCGTACCACTGGATCACTCAATGGAGTCTTTGCATTAACACGTGCTCTCTGCACACCTGGAGTCCTCACTGAAGGAATGCCAAGCTCATCATCCAAGCTCTCTGAGCCACTAGAGTCTCCATCAAGAACTGCATCAATGCCTTCTGACACTTTATTCTTTCCTTTGTCTTTACCTGTAGTGCTACTAGATGCACCCGAAGATGTAGAGGTACTCCTTAGTCTCCCAGACCAAGGACTACCAGATGATGTCTCTGGTCCACTAAGAGTTCGTGATTCTTGCCTTTCAGCCTGCACATGAGTGTCATGATCATCATCAACATCCAATGCATCACCACTAGATGCATACCAACTGCTCATTTCATCAAAGATGACATCCCTGCTCACTCTGAACTTACATGTGACAGGGTTGTAACAGCGATACCCTTTCTGCTCTAAAGAGTATCCAATAAAGACACACTTTTCAGCCTTTGGATCCAGTTTCTTCCGCAACTCATCTGGCACATGAACATACGCAATGCATCCAAATACTTTCAAGTGTGAAACATCAGGCTTCTTACCTGTAAAACATTCTTCGGGGGTCATACCATGAACTGCAGCTGTGGGAGTTCTGTTCATAATATAAACAGCAGTATGAACAGCCTCAGACCAAAAATGCTTAGGCATATTCTTTTCAGCCATCAAGGCGCGTGCAACTTCTGCAATATGCCTGTTTTTCCTTTCTGCAACCCCATTTTGCTGTGGGGTATACCTGCATGTGAACTGTCTCTTTATCCCATGAGACCTCAGAAAATCACTGAACTCATTTGAGAGGTACTCTCCCCCTCCATCTGACCTCAGGCACTTTACTTTCAAGCCTGTTTCTCTTTCAACTGCAGCCTTGAAAGTTTTAAAGTGCTCAAAAGCTTCACTCTTTTCCTTCATAAAATATACCCACAGCTTTCTAGAACAATCATCAATGAATGTGACAAAGTATGAACTGCCTCCAAGAGATACATTTTGTGTAGGCCCCCAAATGTCTGTATGCACAACATCAAGGATATTTCTGCTTACATCTTTGTCATGTGAAAAGGGTTGTCTTGCCTGCTTACCAAACTGACATGCTTCACATACCTTCTGAAATTCTGCAACTTTAAATGTAGGCAAACCTGTAACCAACCCTTTGGACTGCATTAATTTCAGCCTTTGTACATTTGCATGTCCAATGCGTTTGTGCCAAATTTCAATGTCTGCAACAACACCTTTTCCTTTGGCATACATAGCAGCTTTCATAGTAGGAATTCCAGCATCTAGAGTGAACATACGTCCAACTCTACTTCCCTTTGCTACCAACCTGCACTTGTCATTGAAGTCTTCTACAAAGCAGCCCTTTGCATTAAATTTGACTTGCAGCCCTTGCTCTACCATTTGACCGACTGACACCAAGTTCTTTGTAATAGATGGCACATGCAATACATCTGAAAGACTCTTTGTCTTACCATCATGCAAGGACAAGGGAACTTTTCCAATGTGTGAAATTGGGTGGCATGAGTCATCACCCGTCTGCACATAGCCTGCATTCTACAAATCCTGCATCTCCCCAAACCATTCTGCATGGCTGGTCATATGATTGGATGCACCTGAATCAACATACCAAACATCTTCATGTGTTCCCTTTCCTGTAACAGCATTCAGCATATGCTGCATAACGAACAAACGTTCATTTTTATCTTCATTTTGTCGTGAAGACGATGCATAGTTTCCTTGCTGCAACTTACCACTGCGGATATCATCTCTCTTAGCATAACATTGGGCTGCAATATGACCTGTTTTGCCACAGTAGTGGCACACAATACCAGAGTTGTTAGAACCTCTGTTCTGCCATCCACCTCTTCCTCTAAAGCTCCCCCTGCCTCTAAAGTTAGCACGACCTCCTGAAACCTGCATATCGCCAAATTGCTGATTCAATCTGTTTTGTTGGTTGTCACTACCACGTCCTGTACCACGGCCTCTTGAAGAGAACCTGCCACGTCCCCTTCCTGAACTGGAGTAGAAAGCTTGGACCTGTTCACCACTTCTTTCAGGTGTCTCACTCTGCATGTTGATCTCTTCAGTGATCATAAGGGAGACCAACTCATCGAAATCTGGAAATGGCTTTCTGACATATACAGAAGTTACAAAAGACTTCCAAGCCTTTTCATTGTTAAGTCTACCCAAGGTAGACGACACCAAATCATCATCATCGGGCATTGCATCAATCGCTGCCAATGCATCTGCAATGCTTCTTACCTTCAGTGCATACTCATTGATAGACATCTTTCCTTTCTTCAATGTATTCAACTCTTGCTTGAGTTGAATCTTTCGTGCCTTTGTATTTACAGAAAACATACTTTCAAGTATGGTCCAAGCTGCATATGCATTCTCTGCATTTCTAATGTGTCCCAGCATGTTATTGTCAATTACTGCAGACAACCAATACATGACCTTCTTGTCTTTTGCATTCCATTCCTTTCGTGCCTTTGTCTCTTCTGCAGTTGGAGGATCACTCACCTCCGGCTCCTTTTCTTCACCTGAAACGAACTCGTAGAGGCCTTTTCCAATAAGGAAGTTCGTGACACGAAACTTCCATGATGGGTAGTTGTTCTTGTCGAGCTTCTCAATGATAGGGCTTCCACTGTTCTCTGCCATTATCACAAAACTAATACCAAACAGCAAGCAAATCTTCTGCAACCCTTGACCTGTAGTGCACAGCAATACACCAGACAGCCTTTTTTACTGTCTGCTCAACAATACATGCAATCTGCAACCAGTTTGCAGATAAACCTTGTGTTTACTCACTGATAAACACCTTTGAACTTACAGATCTGAAATCTGTAACCTGCGCACCCACGTTCGGTCAATACAGTCGAAGTCACAGTGTACCCCGAAACTGCTGTCTGCAACCTTGCAGCTCTAAAACGGGCCCTGAAACGGCCTCAAATGGCCAAAATCACTGCGGGTAAGCCCTAAAGGGCTTATCTGCAGAATATACAGCGCTCTTCGCGCACACCAAATCTCACTGCAATCTGAGATTTTTGCTCTGCCCTGCTTCCGGTGCCTCCACAGGCACTATCCAAGAGAAGGAGTGGAAGAATGGGAGAGATTCTTACCCGTAGCTTGCTTGCTCGAACCTTGCTTCTTCTCCTTTGCTTCAACCTTCGAAATCAGCCTCTCTCAATGGCGCGGCTCTGATACCATGTCAAGAATCGCGTGGTGGAGGGGGTTGCTCAAGATGCTGCGCCGAACACACACAGAATGCACAAGGAGAAGCTCACTCAAGAGACAAGAAGAGAGATGGAGGCCAAAAAATTTTCTTGCTGATTTCTTCTTCTTCTTCCACACTCTTTACTATGTACACAAAGTATAGATAAGATACAACATAAAAGGAAAGTGGCCTACTAAGTCAAACAATGCATAACCGACTACACTAGTCGACTGGCGCTATAACTATGCCAGTTGTAAATAGGTGTAACAACCTGAATATAATAAGTAATGAGTCAGTGGCCATGTGAGAGTCATAATGACCACCGACGTGCTAAGTGTAGACGTGTGGACCCATCTAACCAGGCGGTCCATCATCCATGTCCACATGTGTTGAGCTTGCCATCTCAACAGGTGAGGCAATGCATGAGTGGAAGGCTATGGCTTTGGTCGATAGACTTGTTGAGTCTCTATCAGCTTATGCCTTTGAGGTTCTATGGGCTTTGCACCTTGAGTCATTTATGATAGTGGGGTGTTTTTTGTCATGTGGCTTGGTGTGGTCAAGGTTGCGGGTGGCATTTGAGTAGTGCCCTTGGCCATCTTGGCTGTAGGTACCGATATCCAAGCGTTATCCTCATAATAACCTTGTGCTCGCAATAAGATCTTGGGGACCCATGGTTGCTTGACCGTTTTTCGATGCCTATAGTTCTTTCTTTGCCTTCTAGGTTTTGAATATGAGTTCCTAGCCTTGTCGGGTCATGATTGTGTGCTTTTGGGTGGTGGCCCTTGATGTTTAGGCATCCATTTGAAATGTGGTGCATGGACCTTAGCTTTCATTTCAACGATTTTCTAGCTTTGAGGTTTGGCAAGTTTTAATGAGTTGCCACCCCCTCCTTAGGCTTGGTGGTGGGTCGCTCTACCGGTGGTTTTGCATGCTTTGATGGAGCCACACTGCCCTTGCTCAAAGCGGTGACTATTCGTACATTGCCAATAGCAAGGTGAATACATTGTGAGTCATACTTGACATTGCAAAGTGTCTGCTTTTTAAACGTACATCCTAACGTCAATTTCGTACTTGCATCCTTCGCATTCCGTGGCAAAACATAAAAGATCATTGGCATGCTTTCAAAATCAATAGAGAATGCAACCTTGCACTTTCCTAGAACTGCATATGATCAACCCCCAAATGGGTTGAGTTTGGCATCAGTAGGCTACAATTGTGGTTTGCCAATTTGAGTCCAATTATCATGAGTCAATATATTAAAGTCAACACCCTCATCAATAAATGCATCAATGGTAGTGACAGTCATGCACAGGTAAGCTGGAGCTACCGCTTCCTCATCTTCATCTTCAATTTCCATGATAGTGGCCACTTGTAACATTGACAGGGTTAGGTTGTCTATGCAAGCTCCTAGCCATCATGCAGACTCATATTGAGGGTGTATCACTAGGCTTATCAATTGCCTTAGTGGCTTGCTCATACTCCTCATCATCCGAGAATGGCAGATTGATCATGGCTAGCACGTGCATCCGATCTTGCTCATCCTCAGGACAAGGGATATACTTGGTTAGTGGCCCATAAGATTTTCTAATATGTGCGTCACCCTTCAGCATGGTGGAGATGGCATCCAGGTCGACTGGTGTGGTCTTGCATCATGTATCCATCTCTACTCTTACTACCTCTATTTGATTTCCTAAGAAGATCAAACCATTGCCCCAATCTTCTTTGACTCGTCCATTGCATATCCAAGGTCAGCCTAGCAGGGTGTACTAATCCACTCCCTTCATGACTATGAAGTCAACAAATAATTGGATCCTTGCAATCTTCAATGGCCAGTTCTTCAATACTCCAAATGTCCGCACTCTCATTCCATAGGTGTCAAGACCTAAAATTGGCCTGAAACACTAGCTATAGGCACTAGCCGCGGACCTCTCTAATACTCACAAGACAATCGCCTTGCACCAAGGAGCATCCAAGGGACACTGCCCTAATTTCTACTGTTGTAGATATTGTGTTTGTAGTGGAACATAGTCCAATGATTGCCCTTTCTTACTCCTCAGCGGGAGATCCTATACATCTTGGTGTAGTACACCAACGTGATACAAACATGAAGGAGGCACCCCTTCGGCGCTAAATGCCGCGACCCCATTGCAGCTCTCCTACACCTCGGGGATTGGCCCCAAGATGCGCTACTCTAACATAAAGCACATACGAACACACTCCGCTCTTGTATATTTCAAAAGTCTCACGATATATAATTTTCTCACTTGACAATTTCCGAAAGATTTAATCGTCTATCCTATAGCTTGGGTTTCCTCACAACTCAACGTAGGTCATATGTTTGGCAATCAATTGCTATGCATCCAGGAGCTACCATGGGATATGAATAATGCAATTTTGGATGACACACCTTGTGCTCAAACATTTTATGATAAAACAACAACAACATGAGGTGCAAACATAACCCTTCAATGATTTCCAAACTACTCGTAATTGCGGCATTGCTAGAGACTACTAGTACCAAGTTTCCTCGTGCTACTAGTCTCCCTTAAATTTAAATGGTGATTGGCCTATATATGATGCATAATCAAATAAATAAAAATTTAAAACATTTTCAATGACCACTTACTTTTACAACTCCTCTTTCCTCCTACCCTATAGGTTTTGCATTCGTTGGATAGGTGTAGCGTTCATTTTTTTGTAGTTTTTCATGTAAAAATTGATTAAGAAACCATACTCTAACATAGAAACAAGGCTAAACTGAGGCTTATCCCTCATGCTCTAGCCTTGTTATACATTCAGGAACATGAAGTATATTTTTTCCTAATTTTTCAAGTGTAAAAACTTTTTTCCCATATTTTTCCAATTTTCTCTTATTTATTTTTTCATAAAAATGTGTTATTTTCTTATTTATGTGCCTTGACTGATCATATTGATTGAAAATTGGTTTTTGTCAGTTTTTAATTCCATATGAACGGAAGAAACCCTCATTTTCCTTCTAAAAAGACGCATTTTGGGTTTTAAATTATTTATTACGACCATGTATAACTATAGGTTTTGCATGTGTTCAGTCCTCAAACATTATTCATACAAATATTATTTCCATGTGCACATCATTTAAGCCATTAAACATCAAAATAATGAATTTTTCTTTGTAAAAGTTGAGCATACCGCTTATTTGCGTGTTGTGTGCTATTATAAATAGCTTGTGGGCAGCCAATGGACCTACCATCAATTTCCCAACAATGCTAGACATCACCTCTCAATGTCCTTTTGATCTTGTAGCAATCTAGGATCCTTCATCCCCTCTTCTTCATGATTCTTTGCGTGTGATTAGCCTCTTAGAGGAGAGAGGAGGAGGAGAGAGAAAGACTGAGTTTTGATCTCTGCATCCGAGTAGCCATTTTATGAGTGGAAATGGTTGATCAGAGGCAAGAAATTGTTGGAATCCATTGCCAATTGCTATTGGGGGGGATGTTTGTAGGCCAACAATGCCCCCCTCTCAAGAAACGTCACTATATGGGGGGCAACACCATCTTGCCATGCTGCTTGAAAAAAACACCCACACTCCCCTACAAAACAAAAAATTTAGGGGGCCTTTGGCCCTCCCAAAAGGCCCATGCCCAACCCTCTTTTAAATCTTTGGCCCTTTTCTCCTTTTGTAATGTATGGTCTCATATCTCCACTATCCAGCTCTCGAATCAAGTTCCGAAAATTTTTGCATGCCCAACTCGGGGCCCCACACTACTGGCCACTTGCACTAGTTTGACCAAGCGCATAGAAAAATTTTGAAAAATCCACAACTACTCTTGGAAATTACTTTCAAATCCTATCTTCCACGACTTGTAAAAATTGGCAATTCCGCGTGTCTCTGCTACTTCCAATGAGGTTCAATTCCCACCTTAGAGAAAAATATTTTGACACATTTTTGTCACTTTTCAGGATCTAAAATCCATCTCTCATTGGCGACCATGGGATAGGGCGATTTGGCCCATCGAATCTCACAAATTGATGTGTGCAAACATAACCATAAAGAGCATCAAGCAGATACAAAAAATACACAACAAAACACAGCATAGTGCTCACCCTATCCCTTGACAGAATCAAGGCATGAAAATCCTCAAGGGATAGGCCCAACATAATTTGACAAAAATCCAGAGCAAGTTTTTAACCAACTGCTCTAACATGGACTAGCTCAAAAGCCTATCAAAAGAAGTCATCCTAGTGGTGATCTGAAACTACCTAACTAACTCAGGACAACTGGGGGCCAGGAACTCCTACTAGGTGAGGACACCTATAGCTTGGTCATTATATTTTTCTTATAACACATTTTCTTCCTAAGGTTTCCATACTTTGGCATGTAAAAAGGAGGGAGTTGAGCATAGAGTGACCCAAAGAGAATAAGGCATCAGCCTCAAGTCCTAACTCGATACCCAAGAACCTACCAAGCTCTCACAAGGCGACACTTACTCCCTTTTTAGTACTCACTTTTATTTTTGCTCCCCAACCTTATCTTGTCTTTTTAGCTAGCTGCTACCCCTATCAAGACAAGGCATCGCCATCACCAGGAACCTACCAAGCTCTGGCAAGGTGATAACCAACTGCTTGTAGGAATTTTCTTCCTTTCCTTTTCCTTTTCTTATTGAGGGTTTAGAACCCCTTTTTACACACCTCTGTATCTTTTTTTAATATTTTAGATATGTAGGTTTTTCCTTGTGTGTATATTTTTTTCTAACATGCTTTTCTAACTGCCTCACAACTAACATAAACTCCTAGAATGGCCACCTAGTAGGTTAGCAGAATAGGGGCACTAGAATTGCCTTTTGAAAACAAGTCTTTTAATGCCTGACAATGCCTTTGACAAGAGGCAACAATGTAACGTGCCCGCCTATTGACTATCCAAGCACATTTAAGCGGCCCATTGAGAAACAAATCTAAGCATTGACGTCTGGCACTCTTAGGGAATGTTTCGGGGTTTGTCGCCTAGGATTTCTCGAGTCCGCCTCGCAACGGAATTTTCACGGCTAGAAAACCTACTAGGATCGACCTAAACTTGGGGTTCCTAGGGCCAAGGTCTCCTAATATTCTAGCGTCGGATTTTGGACACCCTACTTTATGCAAAGATACCCAATCCGAAGCAGATCCATACCACACTTGGTTCAAAGAGAATGGAAAATGAGAGGGATGCGCCGCTCAACCTCTCTGCCCGTAGGGCATAGTCCCATTGGGGTCCCCTAAAACGGCATGAATCAGGTTCTAACTTAACAATATCTAAATTTGAATGGTGATAAATTATTGTGAGAAGCCTCTCAGTTCTCTAGGAACACCCTGCCATAGGATGGACCTGTCAAGGATTCCGTCCACCTGCTTCCCTTGATAGCTTCTAACTAGGTCCTATCACATTTATGTATGACATTCACAATTAGCTTCCTTAATTAGGCCTTTTAGGGAACTAGATTCGTTTGTGCAATTTACACCACAGACACGAAAGCAAAATAAGCAGTCCTTTTGACAAACAAGTTCCTTAACTTATCTTCAAGTTAATCTTTGTCTCCTACCCATACAAGAGAATTATGTATCCCTTCTGTCCAACAGAACTTGGTCCAAATTGCATGGCACCGTAATTTCCATCCTTTATCTAGAATAGGATCTTCCAATGCCCCAGACATTGGGTTTACGACAGTCTACAACTCTGTTTCGGACTCAGAAAGGGGTGTCCAGAGCTCCACTGACCCCAAGCGACCTAGGAACGAGACACACTTTCCGTGGTTGCCCTTTTCACCACTCGACCTTTGGCCTGTGAATCGAGCAATGCCCTCTTGGGGTAATCCGCAGTGCGATCTTGGAGATGATCCACCCGTGCAAATATCCTTCCTTAATTAACCAATTAAGAATCAAGCATAATCAAGGAAATCAGCCCTAATATTATCTTCTAGGAAAACATTCATTTATTCCCATGGCAACTTGTCATTACGGACCCTTGTTATGCATTTGCTATCAACACGAGCCTTGGAATATTTATCCAAATCATAATGCAATAATCAATTGATTGAAAGAAAAACATTTAGGGTGTTGTTCAATCAACCAACAAAACTAATTGTATTTTTCCCAAACAATACAAGAATAGATGTGATAATAATTCCGTCACATATTCGCTCTCCCCCTTGGGATCAAGGAGCGATTCTATGCAAAATTTACTTAATACTTGTATGCAAAATTTACTTAATACTTGTATGCAAAATTCCTAATGTTATTATTTTTACGATTATGCTATCCATAACCCCTGACCGATTGCTCTATCAATGAATAAACCATACGCAACTAAGTGCAAATGAACTTCCCTTGATACATGCACTTTGCAAACTCCATCTTTCAAATATGTGAGAAGAGGCCTATCCCTTCCCATGACCTATTCTCATCCATCATAGTATGGAGCCTAAGGTATCTCATGCGAGAATCAAAACAAGCATCTATCAATTTGGAAATACGTTACTTACGATCGGTACCGCAGTTGGATTGACAGTGATGCCTTCGCCCGAAGCTTCATTGCTAGTTGTAGGATTAACATCTGCACACGACATTCTTAGCTTTGATGAAATCATCCGCAAGTAGACTCAAGAGATTAAGAAGGCGGAATAGAATAAATATGGGAGAGTGTAAGAGAAGATGGCTAAGTCGTGGCTCGAGATAGAGGGAATTGTACAGCCTCTCGGGGTAACTCTTCTCTCTCTCTCTCTCTCTCTCTCTCTCTCTCTCTCTCTCTCAAGCTCTCTCTCTCAATCTCTTGGAGGAGTATCGTTCTCTTTATCTCTCTCTCACAACCTCTCAGGATCTCCTTATACTCTCTTGTACCTCCCTATGCCTCATATTTATAATGAATTAGAGAGGAGGGGATGAGACTGAGAACAAGAGTGGAGGGGCTCTTGGAAGAATCAGTGATCTGATGCTCAGATCATAAATCTGATGGTTCCATTGGCTCCAAAAGGGGGGTAAAACCCAAAGACACTTGACATTTGGTTAGAAAGCTCTCAACTCACTCCTTTTCTCTATTCGAAGTGCTGTGTCTATTGCATGTAGATTGCGATCGCGGCACGCGTGATTTCACCAATCACTTTTCTTTATTTTTTTCTTTTTATAAAATCTCCAAAACTAACTAAAACATCACTTGTCTTTTCTTTTAAATGACATCTAGTTCTATCTTTTTAGGATAATATCTAAAATATACTAGTTTTTTTCCCAAAATTTAATATTTTTAGACCATCCAAAATATACACGTTAATACTAGTGATTAATAAGGCTCATAAGTATTGTTCATATTGTAACTTCCATGAAGGGTGGATATGGTCCTTGTTAATCCGAGAAAAAAATGAGATTTATGACTCTCAAAATTTTTAACATATATATTTTTAATTAAATAAAACTTATTAGTTATTAATGTTAGTTATTTTTTACCTTAGTTAGTCTTTAGTTAGTAATGTTACTAACTTATTAATTGGCTAACTAACTTTCAAACTAACCAACTAACTTTTATTGCATGGAAATATTACAAACAACTACTAAGACCTCCCTCAGACGATGAGATCTAACCTTCATGTCATGATTGTCGGTCCCCAATAAGAAAAAATTCCCCACAAGTACACAGACACATGAAAACAAGGTACTCATAAAAGGAAAGAGATCACTTGGATTGGGCCACAAGATGCTTTAGCACAACAAAGACTCCCCCTAGGTTCCACTAGATCTATCTAGCACAAGACTAAAAGAGAAAACTATTAACTGCACCTACACTAGATAGCAAACACATGGCCCTCTTAGCCTAAAGAAAGAGAACATTTTAATCAATCAAATACATGGTTTTCTTGGCGTATACATTGCATCTTATCTGGCTAGCCTAGGTGAATCAAAGATGTCATGAGATGTAAGGGCTAGCCCCATGCTACTTATGCCATGCAACTCAAGACTTGATCTTTGGCTTTTGTAGGTCCACTAGCCCAAGCCTTTCTACTGATATTTTAGTAAGAAGGGCCATCCCTTCTTGGGTATTATGAGCAAAATGAGTGACCTCCTTGGGCGGCTTATATATCTTATCTCCTTGGTTATTATTCAAACGGTCATCCACTTGGAAATTCATAAAAGCATATCCACATGGAATGCTTGGCCTTTCATCTGGCACACCAACCTTCAAAGCGGACCTATTGCTATGGCCAGTTGGCCTAACATCCTTATGACTTTTATCAAGCACAGGTAGACCTTCAGTATTCTTCATCTTCTTAATATGGCATGTCTTTACTTGCCTTTTTCCACTCTGTAGCTACTTAGCCATAGGAACCATGCTTTTACTAAAAGGAATAGCATTTAATGGAAACCATGAACCACTAATAGGTGGTATAGGTCTCTTATGAGCTTGACTAGGAGCAAGATAAGAACCACTCATAGGACGCTCATCCACACTTGTAGACCTAATGGTTCTATCACTAGTGCCTCCATAGCTACCTCTCCTAGAATTGTTGCAAGCCTTGATGGGACTTGCTTGGCTTGAAATCTTTTTACCACCAAGAGGCATCTTATCCTTGCTCATAGGATTGCCACTTCCTACTTGGAGATTTTGACTACCAAGATCCCTTGCTAAGGTTTTCTTGGTATTAGCAAATGAATTTTCTCCTTGCCAAATTGGCTGGATATTTGGATGCACTTGCATTAAAGGGGGGAAACTCGAAAAGTTTCCCCAACATCTTTGAATATATTTCTCATAATCAATCGCATGCATCTTAGCCTTGTTGAAAGATAAGCATAGGAACTCTCCTTACAGTGGAGAGGACAAGGGTAGCTAGGTGTAAATGGACTGGAGGACAAGGGAAACCCTAACCCTAACTCCTCCAGTGGCTATATAAATAGCCTAAATTACACTCTCAATGTAGAGGAGAGTGTACTAGTTGTACCTTGAGCAACTGACTAAACAAGATCTTGTTCTTGTACTTGAGCTCTCTCTCTTTCTCTTGTGCACACTCTCTCATGCTTCCAACTCTGATTTTCAACATGGTATCAGAGCCATCTTTGATCCTTAAACTTTCCTCAACCTCTATACACATCTAAGTGCACAAAACACCATATTGGGGAATATGGGAATTTCCCATAAGTTTGGGACATGTGGTCAAATCTTTGGATTTGTCATAACTTGAACACTATAACTCCAAATCGAGTGCTCTATAGCTCAATAGATTCTATTTTTCAAGCGCTTTCCAATGATAGGTCACATCATGTGGTTTTGAGAAACTGATGGGCATGTTATCCGTGTGCCATCTTTCTACTATTCAAAAAATGGGAATTAGGAGATTCCCAAACTCACTAATATTGTGTTACAAGAAGAACTCTTGCCATCTCAGTTACCTTCCTTTCCACCATAGCCAGCTAGACCCCTTGACCTTGAAGGAGCTTGTGTGTGCAATAGAAGTAGTTTCAGCTCTTGATTCCTTATGGAGACTTCATCCTCAGCTTAGGGCGCTTTAACATGGCACATCAATCCCTGACATTGGATGACGTGGTGGGTAGCATTGCTATAGATACAGAAAACGGTGTAGTTCTGACAGCGTTGCAGTTTGTATAGCAGCATGGCCTGCAGCAAATATAATAAGGGCCAATCTACATTTGTGGAAATGCTGCCCACCACAGAATCAAACCCTGACTGTGGGTCTCTAGCAGCCATAACAAGGAATCTTCAAGCTTATTCAACCTTCAAATTTTTCAATGTTTGGTCACTAACAGTGATTTTAATCACTGAATCATCTCTTCGAGAGTCAGTTACTAATTTGGGAACTTCATTTCTGAGGTTCTTTTACTTGGAAGGTCATCATCAAGCTCATCAAGACCGACATCTACCATCTCTAGCAACATAAACTAGAGATGAGTGCTTGTAAGCACTAATGCACATTGCTTAATCATTATTGCTACTGGTACCTACACAATCTGAGTTTCTTCATCAGAAAATTTAAACAATTGAGTGCTTTACTTCATGTTGTAAGACTATGTGTACAATTATAAACACATAGACCATCCTATCCTAAACTTGTATTGCACATCATGTGTGGTTTTTTCAAGTACCCTGGTAAATGAAATCAGAGGGATGAGTGTCATTGTACTCTCCTTGGAGTCATCAGCAACAACTATTGAAATCATAGACCACCCTTGTCCAACACAAGGTTCATCTACTAAGCCATACCACAAGGAGGAGCCCGAAGTCCAGTCTAGGTTCACATCATTAAAGCCTAAAAAGACCTTTAAACCTCGAAAGAAGATTGCACGTAAGAAAGGATCACGAAAGTCATATTTTGAAATATTACATATGTATGATTTTCATCCTTTCTCCTCATTACAACTTTGATATCAATTGTTTGATTTGCTTTTGCATTCAGTGGCAAGGTTGTGAGAGACTAGACACTACCCTTGTCCTAACAAGTGGTAAGACCTTCCCAATGGCCACAACATATGCTGATGTCCATCCTCAGATTCAAAAACTTAATGGAAAATATTTCCATCCTTGGCAAGTCTTGGTCAAATACATAATGATGGAAAGAGGATGCTGGCCCTTTAAAAAAGGGACCAAAGTAATTGACCCATCCAATCCCTTTGATGTAGAAGATGATGAACGGGCTCAAGCCATCATCATGCTTCATTTAGATGAATCTTTAATTCATCACATTGACCAACTCTCAACTACAAAGAAAAGTGGGATGAGCTTGAAAGGATCTATGGTGCTACATGTAAGAACTCCAAGATATTTCTCAAGATTGAGTTTTTAGCTTGGAATACAAATAGGGAGAAGATCTAAAGAAGTTTATTTCACATATGAAGGGGTTTATGGCACAGCTTGCCTCCATTCAAGCACCCATCCATGATTAAGATACCATTGCCATCCTACTAAAGTCTATGAAGAAGGCTTTTCCAACCCTTGTGACTACCCTAACTAATATCCCAAACCCAACTTTAGCAAGTACCATCTAGTCATGCCTGGATGAAGAGAAGAGAAACAATACTAAAGGGTATTCAGCATTTACTTCCCATGAGCAATTGTTAGTCCATACAAATTCTACTAAGTGCTCCTTCTGTCACAAAAAGGAGCATATTATGAGCAACAGCTGGAAGAAATATCTTGACAAAATGAAGTGAAATATATGCAAAAAGATCGGGCATATCACCAGTATGTACCCAAGGAATTGAAGGTCAACTTTTCCTTCCAATCCACAAGTGACCGACTCTTTTGAGTCTTGTAACACTCTCTACCTATAACCATTTATTGTAACCTAATTTATAAAGGCATCTCATTGAGAATTAAGGGGAGGCATCCTATTATGTCTTATCTAGGCATTGAGGGGGGGTGTTGAAAAATAAGCATAGGAACTCTCCTTACACTAGAGAGGATAAGGGTAGCTAGGTGTAAATGGACTGGAGGACAGGGAAAACCCTAACCCTAACTCCTCCAATGGCTATATAAATAGCCTAAAGTACACACTCAATGTAGAGGAGAGTGTACTAGTTGTATCTTGAACAACTGACTAAATAAGATCTTGTTCTTGTACTTGAGCTCTCTCTCTCTCTCTCTCTCTCTCTCTCTCTCTCTTGTGCACACTCTCTCATGCTTCCAACACTGATTTTCAACAAGCCTCCCTTAAAAACTTAGAATCTCGCTTCCTCACTTGAATTTTTGTATCAAGCACTAGACCACTCATAAAGAGCTCACTTAGAACATCTAGTGGCAACATAGTGGCTCTTCTTAGCCAAAACCTAAGGATACCATCAAAGGCTCTAGCATATTCTTTAGTAGATGTAGATGACTCTTGTATAATCTCCATAAGCTGCCCTAAGGCCTAAGTCATGGGCACCTTCTTTTCATATTCATCTAAGAATTTATCACACAGCTTCTTGAAGGATTTAATATGCCCTCTTGGGAGGTTCTGATACCATTTCCTAGCCTCTCCCTTCAGGGTTCTTGAGAATACGAACATCCAATGAATATCATTGACCCCACTTGCAAGGCAAGTTAGGCTGTATTCTTTTAAGTGCAATATTGGATCCTCCTTAACCAGCCCATGAAACACTGGGAGATCCCTACAATGAGGAGGGCATTTGTCCTCTTCTTCGGCATCAGCACTGGGTCATTAAAATCTTCATATTCATCATGACCTAGTTCCAATATTTTAGGGCATCTGGCCTCTTCCATTTCGACATGTTCTAGTGTAGGAAGGTTAATACTATCCTTTCCGTCCCCTTTTTCCAACTCATAAAGTGGTCTAGGGAGGCCTATGCTATGCAATAGGGAGTCTACCCCATCATCTACTCATGATATTGTAATAATTCTATCCTCATTTACTACTGTTTCTCTAGAATCAGAGATAGGTCCCAATAGAACCTTCCTCTTTGAAAAGGATTTCCCGCATATATAGATATTATCCAATACGTTATGGATTTGCAAAATTGCACTTTGGTACCCAACTAGTTTAGACCCCAACATCAGATGTATATCTCGCTCGTAGGCATGTATTACTCCAACCAATGGCATCATTGTCTTTTCCTCTAAAAACTTACCATTAATGAGGATCATAGATGACTGTGCCTTCCTAGACTCACCTTTGCTCCCTAATATTTCCTCTAACTCCCATGGATTATTACTCAAGGTCACTCCATGGGTGCTTCCCCATAACAACCTAAACTTGAGCATGGTGTCGCTTTTGGGGAAAAGAATAAAGTAATTGATCACATGCCTAACCAAAGATTCCACTAAACCATTTAGAATGGAGAAAGTATCTTTTGGGTTAGGAGGATTCCTTGGATTGGTCATCATGCTAATTACCAAAATTGTAATCAGTCAATTTTCACATCCACCACTTCAAGGCATTCTCGATTATAGAATAAGGCTAATAGGTCCCTTATACGACCAAGATTCAAAAACCACCACTTATAGGCAGCTCTTGGTAAATGCACCACTTGTGGGGACCTAAAACGGGCCCGACACTAGCTATAGGCACTAGTCGAGTCTCTCTAACACTCACAAGACAATCCCACATGGCCTCGTGGCGGCCAAGAGCATCCAAGGGATACACTATGCTAATTGCTACTGTCAATATAGCATTTTTAGTGGAACGTAGTCCAATGATTTTCCTTCCTTACTCCTTAGAGGGAGATCCCACACAGCTTGGTGTAGTACACCAACATGATACAAACATAAAGGAGGTAGCTCTCTAGCTAAATGCCATGGCCCCATTGCTGCCCTCCTAAACCTCGAGGATTGGCCCCAAGATGCGTTGCTCTAACATAAAGCACATACAAATACACTCCACTCTTATATATTTCAAACATTCTAGGATATAAATTTTCCTCACTTGACAATTTCCCAAATATTCGATTGTCTAGCCTACAGCTTGGGTTTCCTCACAACAACTGAGCGTAGGTCATATGTTTGGCAATTAATTGATATGCATCTAGGAGTTACCATGTGATATGTATAATGCAATTGTGGATATGACACACCTTGTGATCAAACATTCTATGATAAAAGGACAACAACTTGAGGTGCAAACAAAACCCTTTAATAATTTCCAAACTACTAGTAATTGCGGCATTGCTAGAGACTAGCACCAAGTTTCCTCGTGCTACTAGTCTCTCTTAAATTTAAATGGTGATCAACCTATATGTATAATTAAGTGAATCATAATTTAAAATATTTTTAGTAACCACTCACTTTTACAACCCCTCTTTCCTCCTATTGTTTAGGTTTTGCATTCGTTGGATAGGTGTAGCATTCATTTTTTGTAGTTTTTTATGTAAAAATTGATTATAAAACTATACTCTAAAATAGAAATAAGGCTAAAATAAGGCTTATCCCTCATCCTCTATCCTTTTTATACATTCACAAATATGAAGTATACTTTTTCCTAATTTTTTAGGTGCAAAAACTATCTTTCCCATATTTTTTCTATTTTTCCACAATTATTTTTTCGTAAAAATGTATTATTTTCTGATTTATGTGTCTTCACTAATCATATTGACTAAAAAATGGTTTTTGTCAGTTTTTTATTCCATATGAACGTGATTCCCCAACCCGAAACGGAAGAAACTCTCATTTTTCCTCTTAAAAGATGTATTTCATGTTTTAAATTATTTATTACGACCATGTATGACTAGAAGTTTTGCATTTTATTATATGTAGGCCTCAAACATGATTTATACAAATCTTCTTTTCATGCACACATCATTTAAGCCATTAAATATCAAAACAATGAAATTTTCTTTGTAAAATTTGAGCATACCTCTTATTTGCATGTTGTGTGTTATTATAAATAGCTTTGGGGCAGCCAACGCACCCACCATGAATTCCCCAATAGTGCCGAAAATCACTTATTAGCATCCTTTTGATCTTGCAGCAATCTGCCAGTTCATGCCGCACAAGCATCCTTCATCCCCTCTTCTTCATGTGTCTCTACGTCTGATCAACCTCTTGGAGGAGAGAGGAGGAGAGAGAAAGACTGTGTGTGATAAGCCTCTTAGAGAAGAGAAAAAAATTCTCCCACCCATCAAAAAAAATATTTAGGGGGCCTTTGGGCCCTCCAAAGGGCCCATTCCTAACCCTCTTTAAAATCTTTGGCCCTTTTTTCCTTTTGTAAAGTCCAACCTCATATCTCTACTATCCGACTCCTGAATCGAGTTTCGAAAATTTCTGCCTGCCCAACTCAAGGTCCCGCAGTGCTAGCCACTTGCAAACCCGTCTCTATTACTTCCAAACGAGGTTCAATTCTCACATGGGAGTAAAATATTTTGGCACATTGAGGGAGGTCAAGTGCACAAGAAGCATTGTGACAACTTATCATCTTGCAAATGCCTAGGTGTTCCTCCCTCCACCCGAGCCTTGCGCCAACATAATACAAGTACTCTCTTTCATTCTCAGAGCTATCTTGCCTTCTATTCTCTTTTCTAGAAAAATGCGTTATTGCAAGCAAAGGTGGTGGTTTGACTGTGGGGGATCACAGTGCCAACCATGGGTGGCAAACACAAAGTGGAAAAATCACTCTATGCACTTCTAGTGTGTCACACTTGGGACCAAAAATGGGCCGGACAATTGGCTAGGGTGACATTGAACCTAGCACTCTCAACACGTGGGTTATACCAGTCCTAGAGTACCGCATGGTTTAGCACACTAACTCTTACTCTTGTATCCACAATTTTCTTTCTTCTAATGTCTCCTAGAGCTAGGGTTTGTAAGGCTTTATGCCTTTCAGTGCCTTCCCAAAAAGCATTGACATGCAAGGACTTGGGCACCGAGTGCAGCATCAGGTTAGATATTCAAGTTACTGCATCATGATTGTGTAGATCAACTGCTCCATGCTCCAGTGGTCCTTCAACCCACTGCTTTAGTTCTTGCCATAGTGTCAAATACTACCTAAGCAAATCTCCTAGGCTTAGAGTCATCGGGGTGGTTACTAGCATGGTGAGGAGGCCGTTAGCTTCTTGCCTCTCTTCTAACTCTATGTTTCTCGGCCAATAGCCCTTACTATTTTGCTAGCCCTGTAGCGTGTAGGCTATGTTTAAGTGGCACTGCTTGTGGTACAGTTGTGTTCCTTGACTTTGGTCATGGAGGCGAGATTCGTGTGGTTACACTTGAGAGATCATCTAGCTCATCTTCCAATATAGGCTCAACATCTTTTAGGTGCTCATGGACTTCTTTTACCTAGTCCTTGACCTTTTCGATGGCCTCCAATTGGGACTTCGGGTTATTGACCTTTGCACTCCCCTTCTCGGCTGTCTTTGGAGTTGATGTTTCTACCTTTGCGTTTGCCACCTTTTTTCCAGTAGGTAGCATCATGGTACTCTCGGTTTTTAGCATCACCTTTGCATCAACTTTCTTTCTCCTTTGCCTACGACTTTTCTTTCCAATTGAGGCTACATCTAAGTTGCTCGGTCTAGGAAATGATGTGTCGGTTTGCTTTGTCTTTGCGCACAGGTCATGACATGCAATGGGATGGGTGTGTCCTCTCCGTTAAATGTCTCAACTCCAAGCAACCCCAATGGCATTGATGGTTCGTTTGCTGCACTACAGGATAGTCTTCATCCAGGGAGTTTGGCAAACAGGTGAGTGATTCAATCTAAGATCTTAGATTCTCCTGTTCAGGGTAGCGTGAGGAGATATGTCATGGGTGTCCACAAGTTCGAGATTGGTTCTTGGATCTGCCCTCCAAAGCCTCTACCTCTATCTCTACCTAATGCCATCATTGATACAGGTCAGTAATCCATAAGGATTGCATTGGCCTCTTCATCATATGACATGTAAGAGTGCACATAAGTCTCTTCGTCATTCAGCTCCTCCACATAGTGGACTGGAGTGTCACTCTCAGTGGATGGGTCATGTAGGGTCCATGTGGTCTAGGTATGCCTTTGGGGTTTATCTCCATCCTAAGAATGGCTAGTTTGGTGTCATAAGGTGCCAGGAGAGCCAATGGGGCTCCCCTCCCAAAAACAAATTGTAGTCTATTCACTGGGTAAGACTATCCATATGGTTGCAAATATGGGAGTCTCCTTGGTAGCCTACAATGCAAGGTATTGCGACTGAACCTATCACCATTAGCACAACGTTGGGACCTCGGGTCCTGACACTCTGCTGACAAGTGGTTGCCACCTCAATATATGCATTGGACATGAGGGCATGTTGGTTGTTTCATCATTTCTTGTAATCTGGCTAGCTCTGTCTTCATTTCTGCTAGCTCCTTGCATCTGTGCCCTTCCCTTCACCTTGAGTACTTGGGCTTCATCTTTCACTTGACATTGTAACCCTCTCAAAGTTTCTAGCATTTGTCTTCTCTCAGGTTGAGCTCTTGGAGCTTCTCTCTTTGAGCCAATCGTCCACTCTAATTTCCTTGTCAAAGACCCTAGCTAGCACATCTTGCTACAAGCTTGAATTTCCTTCCAAGGCCTTGTAGAGTTCCTCACTGCGTATCCCATTGATCAGGATTGTGGAGACACTCTTTTGGTGGCTCGCTTACCACTTGGAATCCTCTTAAAAAGACTCAGCACATGGGTGATGTAGTCTCTTATGTCCTCCTTGTCTTCTAGAAGGTTATCAAAGTACCCAGGCTCAAAGAATATCTTGATGAAGAGACCCTTGAGGTTGTTAAAGTCAGTTCACTCAACAGCATCCAAACTCATGTACCATGTCCTACCCTTATGAAAGCTTGTGAGCATAGAGTAAAATCAGTGAGGCCGTTGGCCTTGCAAACTTGCTTGAACTATTCTACAAAAGTATACAGGTCATCATTTGGCAGGTACTTGTCTAATTGCTTAGCCACAATAGGGATTCTTGATTGGCTCTTAGAGTGTTGGTTAATTCCTAATCATGCAAGCAACGAGGTTTCCACTACAGTGGTGCTCTATTCTGCTCATGAGTTGTCTAGTAGTTGCTTCGTAATAAGCTCGCTCAACATGAGATCGCCTTCTAGACATCTCTCCATCTTTGCATCAAGGCATGTCCAATTTCTACTTGCTAGTGCTAGCACTCATTGAATCTCACACATTTCTATGCTTTGACGCAAACTTTTGTCTTGCTATTCATGATAGTAGGTTATTATGCCTTGCAAAGCTTCCCACACTAATCTTCCCTCCTCTTTGAAGTCTGCTATGATATCCTCGAATGTCCTACCGTGGTGGTAGGTCTAGGTTTGTAAACTATAGTTGGTGACTAGCTGTTATTTTTTCATGGGAAACCGCCTAGGTCAAGCTTGTCAAGAATCGCGTGGTGGAGGGGGTTGCTCAAGATGCTGCGCCGAACACACACAGAATGCACAAGGAGAAGCTCACTCAAGAGACAAGAAGAGAGATGGAGGCCAAAACGTTTTCTTGCTGATTTCTTCTTCTTCTTTTACACTCTTTACAATGTACACAAAGTATAGATAAGATACAACATAAAAGGAAAGTGGCCTACTAAGTCAAACAATACATAACCGGCTACACTAGTCGACTGGCACTATAACTATGCCAGCTCTAAATAGGTGTAACAACCTGAATATAATAAGTAATGAGTCAGTGGCCATGTGAGAGTCATAATGACCACCGACGTGCTAAGTGTAGACGTGTGGACCCATCTAACCAGGCGGTCCATCATCAATGTCCGCATGTGTTGAGCTTGTCATCTCAACACTCCCCCTCAAGCTCAACTGCATCTCTACAACTCCAAGTAAGCTTCGAAACTTTTGAAGCTTCTCTGTACCCAAGGCCTTCGTGAAGATGTCAGCTATCTGATCCTGTGTGCTGACATACACCAAGTCAATTTCACCTGCTAGTACCTTCTCTCTCACAAAGTGGTAGTGTACCTCAATATGTTTTGTCCTGGCATGGAACACAGGGTTCCTAGCCAACTGTATACTGCTCATGTTGTCACAATAAATGACAACTGGACCTTCCACCTGCACATCCAAATCAGCCAATAGCTTTTGCAGCCATACTACCTCACATGCTGCAACAGCAGCACCTCTATACTCAACCTCTGTACTTGACAAAGCAACTGTAGATTGCTTTTTGCTGCTCCATGCAACTGTTGCACTACCAAGAGAGAACATGTATCCGCTGGTAGATCTTCTATCAGACATACTACCAGCCCAATCTGCATCTGTGTATCCAAACACCTGTACATCTGTACCTGCCTCATAGAAAAGTCCGTAATGTAATGTGGACTTTACATATCTCAATATGCGTCTGACTGCATCCAAATGTGGCTTTCTAGGTACTTGCATAAACTGACTCACAAGACCAACAGCATAGCTCAAGTCTGGCCTTGTAATGGTCATGTAGATCAAACTCCCCACTATCCTCCTGAACATAGTAGGGTCTTCTATCTTATCCCAACATCAGCACTCAGCTTTACATTCTGCTCCAACGGGACTGAAAGTGGTTTGCATGCAGTCATACCATACTTGGACAACATATCCAAGCCATACTGTCTTTGGAACAGCCATATACCATCATCACATCTGATCACCTGAATGCCAAGGAAGTACCTTAGCTCACCTAAATCCTTCATCTCAAACTTCATCTTCAAACAGCCCTTGACTTCAGCAATCCCACTATCACTATCACCTGTAATAATCAAGTCATCCACATAGATGACTATGATGACCAAACCTGCATCTCCCTTTCTCACATAAAGTGAGTGATCAGCATCAGAAACATAAAAGCCAATATTGACAAGATACTCTCTGATCTTGTCAAACCATGCTCTAGGTGCTTGCTTGAGCCCATAGAGTGCCTTCTTCAACCTGCACACATACGTGGGATGCTCTAAATCTTCATAACCTGTTGGCTGATCCATATACACTTCTTCCTGCAAATCACCATGCAAGAAGGCATTCTTTACATCCATTTGCTGCAACCTCCAACCTTTGGCTGCTGCCAAAGCAATCACACATCTAACAGTTGTCATCCTAGCAACTGGACTGAAGGTTTCATCGTAATCTATGCCATATGTTTGAGCATAGCCTTTTGCAACCAGCCTAGCTTTGTACCTGCTAATAGAACCATCTGCATTGTGCTTAATCTTATAAACCCACTTACATCCAATAGCTTTCTTTCCCTTTGGCAATGATACTAGATCCCAAGTCTTATTGGCCTCTAATGCAGCCATCTCCTCATCCATTGCTACATCCCAATGAGCATGACCAACAGCCTCCTCAAAACATGTGGGCTCAACATCCTCAACTAGTTTCACCATATAAGCATAATGGTGAGCTGCATAACCCTCAAAACCAAATCTTTTAACAGGGTATCTCACCCTGCTAGACCTGCGTACCACTGGATCACTCAATAGAGTCTTTGCATTAACACGTGCTCTCTGCACACCTGGAGTCCTCACTGAAGGAATGCCAAGCTCATCATCTAAGCTCTCTGAGCCACTGGAGTCTCCATCAAGAACTGCATCAATGCCTTCTGACACTTTATTCTTTCCTTTGTCTTTACCTGTAGTGCTACTAGATGCACCCGAAGATGTAGAGGTACTCCTTAGTCTCCCAGACCAAGGACTACCAGATGATGTCTCTGGTCCGCTAAGAGTTCGTGATTCTTGCTTTTCAGCCTGCACATGAGTGTCATGATCATCATCATCATCCAATGCATCACCACTAGATGCATATCAACTGCTCATTTCATCAAAGATGACATCCCTGCTCACTCTGAACTTACATGTGACAGGGTTGTAACAGTGATACCCTTTTTGCTCTAAGGAGTATCCAATAAAGACACACTTTTCAGCCTTTGGATCCAATTTCTTCCACAACTCATCTGGCACATGAACATACGCAATGCAGCCAAATACTTTCAAGTGTGAAACATCAGGCTTCTTACCTGTAAAACATTCTTCGGGGGTCATACCATGAACTGCAGCTGTGGGAGTTCTGTTCATAATATAAATAGCAGTATGAACAGCCTCAGACCAAAAATGCTTAGGCATATATTTTTCAGCCATCAAGGCGCGTGCAACTTCTGCAATATGCCTGTTTTTCCTTTCTGCAACCCCATTTTGCTGTGGTGTATACCTGCATGTGAACTATCTCTTTATCCCATGAGACCTCAGAAAATCACTGAACTCATTTGAGAGGTACTCTCCCCCTCCATCTGACCTCAGGCACTTTACTTTCAAGCCTGTTTCTCTTTCAACTGCAGCCTTGAAAGTTCTAAAGTGCTCAAACGCTTCACTCTTTTCCTTCATAAAATATACCCACAGCTTTCTAGAACAATCATCAATGAATGTGACAAAGTATGAATTGCCTCCAAGAGATACATTTTGTGTAGGTCCCCAAATGTCTGTATGTACAACATCAAGAATATTTCTGCTTACATCTCTATCATGTGAAAAAGGTTGCCTTGCCTGCTTACCAAACTGACATGCTTCACATACCTTCTGAAATTCTGCAACTCTAAATGTAGGCAAACCTGTAACCAACCCTTTGGACTGCATTAGTTTCAACCTTTGTACATTTGCATGTCCAATGCGTTTGTGCCAAATTTCAATGTCTGCAACAACACCTTTTCCTTTGGCATACATAGCAGCATTCATAGTAGGAATTCCAGCATCTAGAGTGAACATACGTCCAACTCTACTTCCCTTTGCTACCAACCTGCACTTGTCATTGAAATCTTCTACAAAGCAGCCCTTTGCATTAAATCTGGCTTGCAGCCCTTGCTCTACCATTTGACCGACTGACACCAAATTCTTTGTAATAGATGGCACATGTAATACATCTGAAAGACTCTTTGTCTTACCATCATGCAAGGACAAGGGAAATTTTCCAATGTGTGAAATTGGGTGGCATGAGTCATCACCCGTCTGCACATAACCTGCATTCTGCAAATCCTGCATCTCTCCAAACCATTCTGCATGGCTGGTCATATGATTGGATGCACCTGAATCGACATACCAAACATCTTCATGTGTTCCCTTTCCTGTAACAGCATTCAGCATATGCTGCATAACGAACAAACGTTCATTTTTATCTTCATTCTGTCGTGAAGACGATGCATAGTTTCCTTGCTGCAACTTACCACTGCGGATATCATCTCTCTTAGCATAACATTGGGCTGCAATATGACATGTTTTGCCACAGTAGTGGCACACAATACCAGAGTTGTTAGAACCTCTGTTCTGCCATCCACCTCTTCCTCTAAAGCTCCCCCTGCCTCTAAAGTTACCACGACCTCCTGAGACCTGCATATCGCCAAATTGTTGATTCAGTCTGTTTTGCTGGTTGTCACTACCACGTCCTATACCACGGCCTCTTGAAGAGAACCTGCCACGTCCCCTTCCTGAACTGGAGTAGAAAGCTTGGACCTGTTCACCACTTCTTTTAGGTATCTCACTCTGCATGTTGATCTCTTCAATGATCATAAGGGAGACCAACTCATCGAAATCTGGAAATGGCTTTCTGACATATACAGAAGTTACAAAAGACTTCCAAGCCTTTTCATTGTTAAGTCCACCCAAGGTAGACGACACCAAATCATCATCATCAGGCATTGCATCAATCGCTGCCAATGCATCTGCAATGCTTCTTACCTTCAGTGCATACTCATTGATAGACATCTTCCCTTTCTTTAATGTATTCAACTCTTGCTTGAGTTGAATCTTCCGTGCCTTTGTATTTACAGAAAACATACTTTCAAGTATGGTCCAAGCTGCATATGCATTCTCTGCATTTCTAATGTGTCCCAACATATTATTGTCAATTACTGCAGACAACCAATACATGACCTTCTTGTCTTTTGCATTCCATTCCTTTCGTGCCTTTATCTCTTCTGCAGTTGGAGGGTCACTCACCTCCGGCTCCTTTTTTTCACCTGAAACGAACTCGTAGAGGCCTTTTCCAATAAGAAAGTTCGTGACACGGAACTTCCATGAAGGGTAGTTATTCTTGTCGAGCTTCTCAATGATGGGGCTTCCACTGTTTTCTGCCATTATCACAAGAATAATACCAAACAGCAAGTAAATCTTCTGCAACCCTCGACCTGTAGTGCACAGCAATACACCAGACAGCCTTTTTAACTGTCTGCTCAACAATACATGCAATCTGCAACCTTTTTGCAGATAAACCTTGTGTTTACTCACTGGTAAACACCTTTGAACTTACAGATCTGAAATCTGTAACCTGCGCACCCACGTTCGGTCAATACAGTCGAAGTCACAGTGTACCCTGAAACTGTTGTCCGCAACCTTGCGGCTCTAAAACGGGCCCTGAAACGGCCTCAGATGCCCAAAATAACTGTGGGAAAGCCGTAAAGGGCTTATCTGCAGAATACACAGCGCTCTTCGTGCACACCAAATCTCATTGCAATCTGAGATTTTTGCTCTGCCCTGCTTCCGGTGCCTCCACAGGCACTATCCAAGAGAAAAAGTTGAAGGATGGGAGAGCTTCTTACCCGTGGCTTGCTTGCTCGAACCTTGCTTCTTCTCCTTCACTTCAACCTTCAAAATCAGCCTCTCTCAATGGCGCGGCTCTGATACCATGTCAAGAATCGCGTGGTGGAGGGGGTTGCTCAAGATGCTGCGTCGAACACACACAGAATGCACAAGGAGAAGCTCACTCAAGAGATAAGAAGAGAGATGGAGGCCAAAACGTTTTCTTGCTGATTTCTTCTTCTTCTTTTACACTCTTTACAATGTACACAAAGTATAGATAAGATACAACATAAAAGGAAAGTGGCCTACTAAGTCAAACAATGCATAACCGACTACACTAGTCGACTGGCACTATAACTATGCCAGCTCTAAATAGGTGTAACAACCTGAATATAATAAGTAATGAGTCAGTGGCCATGTGAGAGTCATAATGACCACCGACGTGCTAAGTGTAGATGTGTGGACCCATCTAACCAGGCGGTCCATCATCAATGTCCGCATGTGTTGAGCTTGTCATCTCAACAAAGCTCTTCATCATGCTCATGGTTAGTGATTGCCTCTACCATGGCTATGATCTCATGCTCCACTAGGTTGTCAATGAGAGTGATCAAGTCTGGTAGATCCACTCCTCTAATGGTGTCGGTCCTTGCTTGGTCCTACACTTAGGGTTCTCAATCACTTGACTGCCTTTCAGGGTCTTCTCCTACTAGTGGGTTCATTGAGATTGTTAGGTCTGAGTGAATTCCTTATTATTTACAAACAGTCCTCAACTTCACTTGATGTGTATGTGCACGTGCTTTTTTCCGTGCACCGTACAAAATCAGGCTTTCAGCTTTTGTTAAGTGCACTTCAAGTGTTGAAAAACAATGTGGGTGGTGAGAATCCAAAGTGACAGTTGTAGTTCTCACACTCTCATCTACATACTCGGCCCATTATGGTTCTCAGCTCGATTCTTGGCTACTTTCTCTAGTCTCTAGGGTCTATGCTACATCGTTCAACTTGCTCATGGTCAAATGGTGTCTATTGGTTAGCCTACAACTCTAAGTGTGTCGAATATGTTGATATGAGTATCAGGCTGTTTGGCTATGATTTCCAGGGTTAAATTAGCATGTAAGGCTTTTGGTGAATTCTCTTGTTGTGGGTTGTACTTTCTCTCACCCTAGACATGCTAATCTTGTTAATGTTGATGTGTCAAAATCTGGTCTGATTCTGCAGAGTCCCATTATGCAGTGTTCGATTTTTGGAATCGGACGTACAATTTGACAAATGTCCAATTTTGATAGGTCTAATTTTTGTGTCTTGTTTGATTTTGGGAATCACACAAGGTGTGTTTAATTTGAGTGTGTTTGATTTTAGTTGGTCTAATCGAGCTCACACTCAACCACCAAGACCCATGGACTGCTTATTGTTCAAGCATTTCATGGCTACCTCTCACATAGCCAATGTGCTATCTCTCTCTACGTATAGTGAGCTTACCTTCATGCATGATCAAGTTGCCTCCTCTCTTGAGCACTTCGATAGCTCCACGATCCAAGTGCAAGCTTCAAGCGAGCTCGATCTTCAAGCTCCAGTGCCGTGAGTAAGAGAAGAGAAGAGAAGAGAAGAGAAGAGAAGAAGAGAGGTGAAGATGGAGAGCTTCTCCACCACGGTCCTTCACCCTTACAGTCTCACACTCCCTCTCTCAAGCACAAGCTCAAGCAAGCAAGAAGAAGAAGAAGAAGAAGAAGAAGAGGAGACCTACTTTCGGCCGAATGAGCTCTTCATTCACTTTTCAACTTTATATACAAAACCATAAATCCCTCTTGGGTGACCATCCCCTTTTTACATGGTCGGTCGGGCTCTCTTTCCCATTGTCCTCCTATCTTCCTAGCTTCCTTTCTACCACCCATAGACCTTTACAATTTTTATAGACAGGAGCATGGTGCTCTTTTACAAATAGTTTTAGAGGTTCCTTGCATTTAAAAATGCACTTTTTCCTTTGACTTAGCTTTTAAGGCCGCCCTTGCACTTTCGGTCATTTCCCTTCTTGCTTCTTCTGTTGTGTCTGATTTCCTTATGGGCCACCTCTTTTAGGACTTGACTTGCAATTTTTTACTTTTTCCACTTTTTCTTGTACTGTAATTAACAACTAGCCTTTTATATAAAGCTATGCATTATGAATTTGCATCCTCCAAAGCATGGATGGAGTGGTGCTTGGTCCTCAAATCTCCTAGTAAAAGTTGCCCGAATGGTTTTTGTGGATTTTGTTATACTAGACACCATACTGATGTCTTACATGTATCTTAGAGGTGATCTTCTAATTTTCAATGATGAGGGTATGTCTTGGTCTGTGAGGGACATTATTTTGTAAGCTGCTCTTTATGTCTGACATTTGGAGTTATAGATGGACAAGATTTCTAAAGCCTATTCTTCCAAAGTGAATGCATGTCCTGAGGTTTCTTGGCATGCCATGATAAAGTTTGTAGTCTTGAATCAGAGACAATTGAGAGCTCCTATACTGTAATATCTCCACTCAAAAAAATATTACTAAACTTGACTCCCCGCATGCCCCGTAAAACTTGTGCAAGGTTATCTCCCGCATCATAATTACCAGCAACTTAAACCGTACCCCGCACGCGCAAAAATGAGGCCTCCGCATTGTGAAATTGAGGCCGTGGTTGAAGACCGTAAAAACCCGTGAGAGAACACCTTTTTTAAAGGGAAAATTGGGATAATTATTAAATTTAAGTCAAATTTTTTTATAATTATCCCTTCCCCTAGCCGATGCATGGCTGAAGGAGAGGGAGTGTGGGAAGGAATGGGCTAAGGTAGGGTGGTGTGGGTTGCATGAGGGGAGGGAGCCATGCATAATCCACGTGGTGGAGCTTCCCTTCCCCCCCTAAGGCTATATAACCCCCATGTGGACAAAGGGAAGGGGCTACATGCTAGAGGAACGAAGGGAGGATCAGAGATGAATAGAGAGAGGGAGAGGTTGCCGTGACCGCCGCCACGTCCAAATCCACCGCCCTGCTGCACTACAGGCCCCCCTGCTGCGCCGGCTACTGCTCGTACTCCCACCGCCAAGATGTCAGCAAACCCCCCTTTGTCGTCCACTTCCACAAATCATTGGCCTCATTTTTTCTTAGTTAAATCAGAAGCTTCTTAGAAGATTCTTTAAGAAGCTTCTAAGGGGGCTTCCATAAGCCCCATTCCCATAAGCCTTCCCGGGTTGCTTTCTAAACCGCGTTTCGGTGAAGGAATTTCCTGTGTACGAGGGAGAAGGCAAAACTTGAGGCTGTTCGGGGAACGCGTAGAAGTGAGGGTAATTCATGGAGTTCAAGTCATCAATGATGGCTCCCAAGAAGATGCAAGGCGCACCCGCGGGAGGTTCTTCCCCGAACTTACACATTGACATCACCGCGGATCTACAAGCCCAAGTTTTTCAAATTTAATCCTACATATAAGAAAGGCTTTGAACATGCTTAATTCCATAGGGGGAATGCATTTTACACTTATCGTTAATGCACGTGGTAGTGATAAAAGTACGTTTGATAAATTATCTCTTTGAACGATAGACAAGGGTTGGTGCATGTCATGCAATTGGATCGTTTGCATTTCCAGAGTTGCCCGTCTTAGGAGATTAGCTACATGTTGCTATTTTGGTGCATTTCCAAAGTAATGAGTCTAAACGCCTATTGCTTAGGGCAAAGGAATGAAATTGTTAAGTGCATTTTTGACTGGACATGGAAGGAATAAGCGTATGTCGCATTTTAGGCAATATCTTCCTTGTAATGATTCGCATGAGGAAAAGTCGTTAACACCCGTAGGATGTTATCCGAAAAGGAATTGTAGAGCACGAAAATGAATCTATGGATTTGCATGTGGCATATGCTTGTAAAATGGAATAAGTCAACACTAGTCCTACAATATTCACTTTGCATGAACTTCATTAACTATGTTGTAGTTAGGAAAGGGTTGCATGTTGCATATTTGTCGTGCATAAATTTCATTTCATCGAGTTGCATTTAGGAAAGATTGCATGGCTTATCAAAACATGAAACTCAAATGCCTAGACAAAATGCTGTAGGCACGATTCTTTGATGTAAGTCCTAGTAGGTCCTATGAAAGTTATTCTGCAAATTATCATGCGTTTTGACTTTAGCAAGAAAAGATAGGGTTATTGCGAACCTTATGGTGCGTGGAAGTAATGAATCACATGTTTACATGTATTGTGATGTCTTGCAAACTAGCTTAGCATCTCTAGGAAAGAATTGTCCTTGTTGCAAGACAAGTAGTTCAATTTACCCAAATCACTTGTGATATTATAGCTGTTAGGGTTTTATATAGGCATAACTAGTTGACACGATAAATACCTCAAGTACTAGCTAGGGCTTGGCATGTTGGAAGTGCTGCCTAATATCACACTTGGAATGCCAAGTCAAAATCCTCAAACCCTAAGGTCCTACCCACATTCACAGAATGTTTGGGTCAATTGGATGCTCATACAAACAACGATCTAGGGTTTCTACCCTAAGGATCGTTCGACCTAATGCTAAAACTCGGATTGAGTTTGGAAACCCTAGGACCAAACGTTGTTGGCCTAGTACAACTAGGGTTGGGTTGGGTATGAAGACACCCCAAACCCTTCGTCTTGTCTAAATATAACTCCTTGACCACGAAACGTTGTTCAGTGCGTGAAATGATCCCATGAGATAGATATGACACTTGTGCAATAAGTTGCCACATCGCATGGCCTTGTGGTTTAATCACAAGAGAGATTTGCCATTCCTTGGAATAAGGTTGGCAGGTTCTAGCGCAAGTATAACTTGCAAGAGGATGAGTAGTCATCCTGTTACATCACCTTTCTTGGGCTGATTTGTCAAATTAAGGGAAGTTAGGTATTTTCTTGGAAGCAAAGGATCAATCAAGTTAGAGCGACATGGTCACTAGGATTTACTGTCTCAAGAAACACTAAAGTGTTGGTTAATTTGGGTTAATAGGGTATGGCCCTAACCCAAGGACAAAAGGGTGAACAAACCAACCCTTGGGGATCTTGCCAAGTCGCAATTGATCCCGAATCGAATGTTGGATGCATTCGGAGAGAAGGATTCACTCCTTAGCAGTTGGCCAAATAAACGACCACTGGATTGATTGTGCTTGTAACAATTTAGGAGCACTATTTGCATTGTTTGCTCAAGGAACTAAAAGTGGAAAGATAATTAATGCTTCAGGTTGAAGGCCTGAAGGGAGAGGCAGCATTAGTTACCCCCGACTGTCTGCCCTGACCCTAACCAAGGGGGTTGTTAGCCACACCAGGAACGTGGACCAAACCCGCCACGTGAGGTCTCTCCGTTGGGCACTACTTAGAGCAGGAGGACGCTTGGGTGCCAGGGGGGCTCTGGCCGTAAATCCCTTGCCTATCGGGCCGCCCTGCACAAGAGGCCAACGTGAATCGGAATTGGATCTCGAGGCCCACATACTAGTCTACGGGTGGAATCTTGGATTAGTAATCCCTATGGATTGCTGGATAGCCTTCGGGCGGATTATGGATAGCCTTCGGGCGGATTATGGAATAGCCTACTGGCTGGATTATATGGATGTATTCCAAAGATAATAAGATAACCTGTTGAAAAGGAACTGGTTTGACACTATTTTTCTATGTCAAGTGCTAAGGTTACGTGAAGGAACCGGTGTCTAACTGGCTAATTAAGGAAGCTATTTAGGCATGTCCAACTAAATGTGGTAGGTAATTACACAACGAAAACAACCTTGAGGAAAGTGCGGTGGATGTGGCCATGGGTCCGTCCTACGGATGGGTGGTCCCGGTTGACCAGGAACTTTTCTCAAACGAAATAGACAGCAAGGAGCTCTTCTCAAAGGAAATGAATAGCAAGGGCGCTGACCTAGAGTTTAGGTTACTAGAATCCCGATTTATGTTGTTTTAGGGGAACGGAATGGAACTATGTCTTATGGGCAGAGAGGTCGAGCTTTGCATCCCTCTCATTTCCCATTCTCCTTGAACCAAGTGCAGCATGAATCCGCCTCGTCCCTGACGTTCCTGTGCAAAGTAGTTCACATGGGGTTCGATGCTAGCTTCCGTTCTAGGAGTTTGACCACTAGGAAAACCTTGATTCAAATCGATCCTAAGTGGGAATGGCCGGAATACTTCCGCTACGTGGTAGACTTAGAAGGACCTAGATCGCAAACCCTGTATCACTCCATGGGAGTGTCGGGTGGAGCTTTCTGGACCCTTTTTAAGACATGTCCTGAAAGAGAATAGGTGGACACGTTACAGTTGGTATCAGAGCGAACCAATGAAGGATTTGTCTTTATAAAAAAACTTAATAAGAAGAAGTACAGCAAATGTTGCTCTTAAGAACATTTCCTTACTTATCGATGCTGTCTTGCAGAGTCATGAGGCATGGAATGGGTTCATGGTGTTCCAGGTCATGTTTATGACCGCGATGCATGCTTGAGATTATCGATGAAGGCTCGATATGATGAATATCCTAGACCGCATCTACAATCCATCACCCTTGTACACGGAACGACAATGGATGGGTGTTTCAGGGATCTATTACATAGCTACCCACCGACTTGTGTACCTTCGAATCAACTTGAAGAGAATCAAGTGGATGGAGGACTTAAAGATCGTGAAGCTGTTCATCTTTGTTGAGGCTCACACAAATGCAACTTTACATGTCAGAGGTCGAAGGGTTAAGCAGAACACATGTGTACAAGGAAGTGACTCGAGTAATCCCTGCCAACAGGATCAAGGTGTTGGGACATCATGAGAAGAAGAGATATCAAAGGAAAAGATACCCTAATCTTCCAATGACCTATCAATTCCTGAGAATCCATGACCCCAATTCGTACTATTACTCAGTTCCAGTAGGCTGAATGCAACAACATCTTATTCTCCTCGAATTAATGTATTAGCTTGTTCATTGCCCCAAGAAATAATTGTACTTTGAAAGGGCCATGCCCATATGAATGGAATAAGACTTCTTTTTATCAATGATTGTCTTGACTGTGAATATTGATAAAGAAGTAAAGTGATTTGGTCACTTGGCTAAAAGCTGAAGTAGATATGTAATGTAATGTGGAATTCTTTCTGGGAGAGAAGTCGACTTCGATCAGATTCAGGGTCATGAACCTAGGTATCCATGAGTGTTTACTTGGAATGGATTTGCTTAAACCTAATGACACCCACATTTATTGTGGAAAGGGCCAAGTTTCCTTTCAAAACTCTGAAGGGGAATTGGTCATAACTCAAGGAGAGGCTAGAAAGCTGAAAATTCAATTAACCAAAGCATCTCGAATTATAAAGGGAGTTAGAAAGGGGCTACCTGTCTACTTAATCAAGCTTAATAAGCGAGATCAGAATCAGGAGTCTAGTGAAGAACCTTCATGGCTAAAGGAGTATGTAGATGTATTTCTTGAAGAGCTAACAGAACTTCTGCCTCAAAGGGAAGTTGATCATAAGATCAAGCTAGTGCCGGGAGCTGCGCCATAGAATGTCCATCCCGGGAGCAATTGAGCTGAAGGAGCAACTCAAGCAACTACTAGATTAGGGCTACATCCATCCTAGCAGTTCACCATGGGGAGCTCCAGTGCTGTTCCAGAAGAAGAAGGATGGAACGCTTTGGCTGTGTATTGATTACAGAGGGTTGAATCAATCAACCATTAAGAACAAGTACCCTATTCCAAGAATAGATGAACTTCTTGACCATCTTCAAGGTGCTAAGATCTTCTCCAAGATTGATCTTAGGTTCGGATACTATCAGATAAGGATAAAGAAAGAAGATATCCCAAAGACGACATTCAACACAAGATATGGACACTTTGAGTTCCTAGTCATGTCATTCGGGCTGCCGAATGCATCTGCCACCTTCAATAGGTTAATGCAGGATATCTTTAGGCCATATCTTGATGACTTTGCACTTGTCTTCTTTGACGATACCTTAGTCTATTCCAAACAAGAAGAAGATCATGAACCCTAGCTTTGGATTGTCCTTGAGACAATGAGGGCACACAAGCTTTATGCCAAGATGAAGAAGTGTGCATTCTTCAAGCGTCAGATTGAATATCTAGGATTTATCGTATCAGCGGAAGGAATCTCAGTGGATCCGGCCAAAGTCAGAGATGTTCTAGAATGTCCAATACCAACAACTATCAAAGAAATACACAGTTTTCTTGGATTGACAGGATGGTATAGGGTCTTTATCAAAAACTATGCTTTGATTGCAGTGCCTCTGACGGATCTACTGAAGAAGCAAGCATCAATTGTATGGTCACCTGCTGAACAATTTAGCTTTGATAGATTAAAGCAAAGTTTACTATCACCACCTATCCTGAAACTTCTGGATCTTGGTAAGGAGTTCGCAGTAGTAATTGATGCTTTGATTGTAGCACCTCTGACGGATCTACTGAAGAAGCAAGTATCAATTGTATGGTCACCTGCCGCGAACAATCTAGCTTTGATAGATTTAAAGCAAAGTTTGGTATCAGCACCTATCCTGAAACTTCTGGATCTTGGTAAGGAGTTTGAAGTAGTAAATAATTGATGCTAGCACACTTGCCTTAAAATGTGTGCTGATGCAAGAAGGTCATCCTGTAGCATACTCTTCAAGAAAGTTGAAGAGCCATGAGAAGAATTATGCTACCCATGATCTAGAACTGTTAGCTGTCATCCATGCTTTAAAGCTTTGAAGACACTACTTGTTGGGTAACAAGTTTACCCTAGTGATGGATCATAAAAGTCTCAAGTGGATCTTTACTTAGAACGAGCTCAACATGAGGCAACGTCGATGGATTGAAGTGCTAGAGGAGTATGATTTTGAAATCAAATACCGGCCTAGAAAGGAGAATGTAGTTGCCGATGCACTTAGTTGCAAGGCATTCCTTAATTCTCTAATCTTGCAAAATCCATCAACAGCTAGATCTCTAGCCACAAAGGTATCCATGCCAAACAACCCAATACTTGAGCTAGCTAGAGAAGAAGCTTGCCATGATCCAACTTATCAAAAGATGCTAAGGGAGATCCCTATCAAGGAACAAGACCCAAAGCTACAGGCTAAGTATCAGGAATTCTCTATCAATAGTGAACTTGTCTACTATAGAACAAGGGACCCTCAATGCAGTCAAGAGGAGCTACTATTGGGAGAGGTTTAAAGGTGACATTCTCAAATACGTCACTGAGTGTTTGTCTTATCAATGTATTAAGGCCGAACATGTCAAAATGCTAGGAAAGTTGCAACCACTTGACATTCCCCAAATGAAATGAAAATTCATCAGTATGGACTTTGTTGTTGGTCTACCCCAAGTTCAGGGAGGATACAACTCCATTATGGTTGTGGTGGATATGCTCGCCAAGGTTGCACATCTTATTCCTGTTAAGACAAACTATAAAGCCTCTGACATTGCAAGGTTGTTCATCAAGGAGATATTCAAACTGCATGGGTTACCCAGAAGAATCATTAGTGATCATGATTCTCTCTTCACATCACACTTCTGGAGAGCTATCTTCAAAGCCGTTGGAACTCAACTCTGTTTTAGTACAGCTTACTGATGGGACCTAAAATAGGCCGGCACTGGCTCATGCACTAGTCGGACCTCTATCATGCGCTCAACAGCCCCATGGCCTCGCGGCCAGGAGCGTTGATGACACATACATTGCCTTCCTAAACATCTTGCATTTGTATCACGTCTCGTAGTCCAACTCTAACCCAATTAACACTCCTCAGAGGGAGTCCCAGCACATTGCCAAATGGCATGAAGTACAAGCATAGGAGGTCCTCCCACGGCTGACTGCCGCTACCTCATTACAACTCTCCTACACCTTGGGGATTGGCCCTCGATGCGTCGCTAAACATATATAACACTATATAGCACATAGTTCTCTCAAGGTACCAATTGATTGTATCCAGCAATGTACAATTTTCCTCACTTTCTTTCCCCTTAGGACCCATGTCTACCTACAGCTTGGGATATCCTATCTCTCACTCAACGCGGGTCGTGTTCCTCTAGAAAGTAATTGCCATGCATCCAGGAGGTATTGTCTGATACCTTTTATAATTTTATGCTTCATGCAAGTTGTGAATGTCCATGTGCTCAAACAATTAAGAAAATCAGCATTTGTGCTTAGTGCAAAAGCATTCTTTCAATGAATTTAACTATCGCTCATATACGGCATTGCATGAACCTAGCACCGAGAAACCCTTGTGCTACTAGATCCGTAATTTTTAATTATCGACCAACCTAAATGGTATGCATAAAAACCAGCAAGCTTTTCATCATTTCATTCAGTATTTAAACATCTTTTATACACTCTACCCCCTCACCCGTTTAGATTGTGCATTATTGATCGGTTTAGGGTTCATTTCAGTGTTTTTTTAAATTGTATAAAGACAATAAATACTCACTAAAACATAAAGATAGGGCTGAACTGAGGCTAAACTTCATACTTCAGACCCCCCATATATACAAAAATATAAATCTTATTTTCCCTTAATTTTCGGCACTCAAAATTCATTTTTTCTTTATTTTTACCCATTTTTCCTATTTTTCTTGTATTTTTTGCAATATTAAATAACTGAAAATACAAAATGAGTTGTGGGCTGTGGCCCTTAGGTTCATTTGCAAAAAAAACACAAATTTAGTTGGTGTGTCTTATTATATTTTCTATTTATATATCAAAAACACCCAATTTTCCCATATTTCACGTGTTTTACGGGTTTTATACCATTAATTTCAATCATAACACTTATGATTTTCTGATTTCCTAAGCATAAAATAATCAAACTCATAGCAAGCAACATCATAATGCATAATCATCCCATGGGAACAAGTATTCATGAAGCAAATTTCATAAAACATCAATTTCCTTTGTAAAATGAAATTACCGTTCTTTGCGGGTTGCGGGTTTTTTATTTCCCATATCTCGGGACTGATTTCTAGTGGCCATTAATGCCCATGACAGTCCACAATCAGCAATCTTCATTCCTCTTGAACCACAGAGCAATCCGGTCTTCATTGGAGAAGCATCCGTCATCCATTCTTCTTCTTCTTCTTCACCACATGAATCTACCCTTAGAGGAGAGAGAGGGAGAAGAGAGAAAGACTGAAATCAGAGACTTCCATTGAGGCCACCATTTGATGGGCGAAGACAGGCGATAAGACCAGCCAAGAGAGGGAAGATCAGCCCCATGATCGATTGTATGGGTTGCTTTCAGCCTGCATACTCCATCTCCATCATGAGAGGGCGCAAAAAACGGCCGCCATGTTGCTCCACGTTTTTTCTTCATCTCTCATTCTCTCTCCATGTTTTTTGCTTCATAAGGTGCATAAAATTTTAGAGGGGGGATCCAAACTCAAAAGGCATGCCCAATTTTGGCCTCCCAAGTGTCCACCTTTTCATATCTTGACCATTTTGTGGCCATTTTCTCGTCCGGACTTCGAATTGAGCTCTAAAAATCCTAGGTGTCCGTCTCGGCATCCCGCATTGGCTGGTCACTCTTGTCAACCCGCACGACAGTCTGAAAAATTATGAAAAGTCAACAACTGTCACTCGAGCGCCTTTAAAGCACTTTGCCGCTTAAAATCGTCCTAGATCGAGCCGCCACCTTCGATGTTGAATATTTTTCCCTTGATATTCGTAATTTTTAGCTATTTTTAAGCACTTCTCGACATCAAATTTCTTCTCTCACTTACCATCCCCAAACTGATGGTCAAACGAAACGAGTCAACCAAGTCATTGAGGATATGCTAAGGGCACACTCCTGCCGTGAACCAAAAAGGTGGATTCAATACTTGCTACTGGTTGAGTTTGCCTACAATGCTTCTTATCAACAAAGCATTCAGATGACCCCTTTTCAAGCATTGTATGGACACGACTATCGAAGTCCTTTAAACTTCTCAGATCCGACCTTGAGGGTTGAAGCTTCAAGGCAGATGCTGGAAGATATGGATGACCAAATGAGGTCAATAAGACGGGACATCCAAGCCGCCAAGGATAGATAGAAGGCATGCACGGATTTGAAATGTCAAGATAGGACCTTCGAGGAAGGAGACATGGTCTTCATTCGCGTACGCCCAAAGAAGAGTTTCCTATCCTTGGGAGATTGCAAGAAGCTAAGTCCAAGGTATTGTGGACCCTACAAGATTCTCAAGTGCCTAGGACCCAATGCTTATAGACTGCAACTCCCTAAGAACCTAAAGGTTCATAATGTATTTCATATCAGCCTACTGAAGAAGTATGTACCTAATCCTAGCCATGTACTTGATGACCATCAAGTTTTAATGCATAGCCAAGGAGTCCTTGAGCTACGGCCTGACAGGATCTTAGATGTGAGGGAAAGACAATTGAGATCTAGAACCTTGAGAGAATGTCTCGTCCAGTGGAAAGATTATCCCGAGGAGGATGCCACTTGGATAGATGAAAGTACTCTCAACCAACAATACCCCGAGTTCTTCCCGAGATGAGGACATCTCGATTCCTCCAAGGGGGAGAGAATGTAATATCTCCACTCAAAAAAATATTACTAAACTTGACTCCCCGCATGCCACGTAAAACCTGTGCAAGGTTATCTCCCGCATCGTAATTACCGGCAGCTTAAACCGTACCCCGCACGCTCAAAAATAAGGCCTCCGCATTGTGAAATCGAGGCCGTGGGGTTGAAGACCGTAAAAACCTGCGGGAGAATACCTTTTTGAAAGGGAAAATTGGGATAATGATGAAATTTAAGTCAATTTTTTTTATAATTATCCCTTCCCCCAGCCGATGTATGGCTGGATGAGAGGGAGTGTGGGAAGGAATGGGCTAAGGTAGGGTGGTGTGGGTTGCATCAGGGGGGGAGCCATGCATAATCCATGTGGTGGAGCTTTCCTTCCCCCCTAAGACTATATGAACCCCCATGTGGACAAAGGGAAGGCGTTGCATGCTGGAGGAACGAAGGGAGGATCAGAGATGAACAGAGAGAGGGAGACGCTACCGTGATTGCCCCCACGTCCAAATCCGTTGCCCTGCTGTGCTATAGGCCACCTTGCTGCATCGGTTGCTGCTTGTACTCCTGCCGTCAAGACGCCAGCAAACCCCCCTTCGTCGTCCACTTCCACAAATCATTGGCCTCCACGTTTTTTCGTGGTTAAATCAGAAGCTTCTTTAAGAAGCTTCTAAGGGGGCTTCCATAAGCCCCATTCTCACAAGCCTTTCCATAAGCCCCATTCCCACAAGCCTTCCCGGGTTGCTTTCTAAACCGCGTTTCGGTGAAGGAATTTCCTACGTATGAGGGATAAGGCAAAACTTGAGGCTGTTCAGGGAACGCGTAGAAGTGAGGGTAATTCGCGGAGTTCAAGTCATCATCGATGGCTCCTAAGAAGACGCAAGGCACACCCGCGGGAGGTTCTTCCCCGAACTTACATATGGACATCACCGTGGATCCACAAGCCCAAGTTTTTCGAATTTAATCCTACATATAAGAAATGCTTTGAACATGCTTAATTCCATAGGGGGAATGCATTTTACGCTTATCGTTAATGCATGTGGTAGTGATAATAGTACATTTGATAAATTATCTCTTTGAATGATAGACAAGGGTTGGTGCATGTCATGCAATTGGATCGTTTGCATTTCCAGAGTTGCTCGTCTTAGGAGATTAGCTGCACGTTGCAATTTTGGTGCATCTCCAAAGTAATGAGTCTAAACGCCTATTGCTTAGGGCAAAGAAATGAAATTGTTAAGTGCATTTTTGACTGGACATGGAAGGAATAAGCATATGTCACATTTTAGGCAATATCTTCCTTGTAATGATTCGCATGAGGAAAAGTCGTTAACACCCGTAGGATGTTATCCGAAAAGGAGTTGCAGAGCACGAAAATGAATCTATGGATTTGCATGTGGCATATGCTTGTAAAATGGAATAAGTCAACACTAGTCCTACAATATTCACTTTGCATGAACTTCATTAACTACGTTGTAGTTAGGAAAGGGTTGCATGTTGCATATTCGTCGCGCATAAATTTCATTTCATCGAGTTGCATTTAGGAAAGATTGCATGGGTTATCAAATTATGAAACTCAATTGCCTAGACAAAATGTTGTAGGGACGATTCTTTGATGTAAGTCCTAGTAGGTCCTATGAAAGTTATTCTGCAAATTATCATGCGTTTTGACTTTAGCAAGAAAAGATAGGGTTATTGCGAACCTTATGGTGCGTGGAAGTAATGAATCACATGTTTACATGTATTGTGATGTCTTGCAAACAAGCTTAGCATCTCTAGGAAAGAATAGTCCTTGTCGCAAGACAAGTAGTTCAATTTACCCAAATCACTTGTGATATTATAACTGTTAGAGTTTCGTATAGGCATAACTAGTCGACAGGATAAATGTCTCAAGTACAAGCTAGGGCTAGGCACGTTGGAAGGGCTGCCTAATATCGCACTTGGAATGCCAAGTCAAAATCCTCAAACCCTAAGGTCCTACCTGTTCAAAGAGGAGAGAGAGATAGGAAAAACACCATATCCATGAGCCTTCAGGCTCTCAAACACATTCCTTCATTTCCACACACTGAACTGAAAAGCACACACACACACTACAAGATAAAGTGACCTAGTGTAAATGTAGACTAGACGGACTAACTCTAGTCAGGTCACTAATTGACTACTAACCCGACTTATTTAATGTAGTCACATGTAGACAGCTATACACACTAGCTGTCATAGATGTCAGTCATAGATGAAGACACACTGATGGTGAGCTCGATTTCTAACACTCCCCCTCAAGCTCAAAAACAAAACTCAAATCATCTGCATCACTCCAAGTAGCTGTCTAAAGTAAATGAACTTATCTTTACCAAGTGATTTGGAAAAGATGTCTGCTACCTGGTCTTCAGTCTTCACATGCTCCAAGTCAATCTGATCTGCTAAAACCATTTCCTTGATGAAGTGGTAGTGAACCTCAATGTGTTTTGATCTTGCATGATAAGCAGGATTTCTTGCTAACACAACACTGCTCAAATTGTCACAGTACAGCTTGACTTTGCTGTCCAAGTGTACTCCCAAGTCATTCAGCAACTTCTGTAACCACTTAGCTTCACAGGCCGCTAAGGCCGCACCACGATACTCTGCTTCCATACTGGACAATGCAACTATAGGCTATTTCTTACTCTGCCAACTGATCATGCTGCTACCCAATCCAAATGCATAGCCACTGGTTGACCTCCTGTCATATGTGCAACCAGCCCAGTCAGCATCAGTATACCCCATCAAGCCAAGGGGTTTCCCATATGCATAAAATAGCCCATGATCTGTGGTACTCTTTACGTATCTCAGAATTCTTCTCACTGCATCCAAGTGTGGTTTGCGAGGCTTCTGCATGAACTAACTGATCAGCCCCACAGCATAACTCAAGTCAGGTCTAGTGATCGTGAGATAGATCAAGCTGCCTACCATCTGTCTGTACATAGTAACATTCTCAATCTCTGTCCCAACATCAATCTGCAGCTTGACATTCTGCTCCAAAGGCGTATCCATAGGCTTGCAATCAGCCATACCATATTTCTGTAACATATCATGAGCATACTACTTCTGTAGCAGCCATATGCCTCGAGGTGTAGAGACAACCTCAATCCCCAAAAAATATTTCAACTCTCCAAGATCCTTGACCTTAAACTCAACGTGTAAACATGTCTTTATTTCTGCAATCCCATTTTCATAATCTCCTGTAATGATTAAGTCATCAACATAGACAACTAGAAAAACATAGCCACTATCTGTCTTCTTCGCAAACAGATTATGATCAGCATCTCCCAATCGGAAACCATGTTGCTATAAATAACTGTTGATGCGAGCATTCCATGCTCTGGGTGCCTGTTTCAACCCATATAATGCATTTTTCAGCCGACATACATGTGCTGGAAATTCTAGATATACATAGCCTTCAGGCTATTCCATGTAAACATCTTCCTGTAATTCTCCATTAAGAAATGCATTCTTTACATCCATCTGCCATAGTTTCCGGCCTCTAGCTGCTGCCAAAGCAATCACAGTTCTAACTGTAGCCATCTTTGCTACAGGGCTGAAAGTCTCCTCATAATCAAGACCATACTGCTGCGCATACCCTTTTGCAACCAGCCTGCCCTTATATCTTTCCAATGATCCATTTGATTTACATTTTACCTTATACACCCACTTTCATCCAATAGGTGTTTTGCCCTCAGGCAACTGTACCAAATCCCATGTACCATTTTCAGCCAAAGCTGAATATTCCTCATCCATAGCAGCACGCCAATTCTCATCTGCAACTGCCTCATCAAACTTACTTGGTTCTCTAAAACCTGTTACTTTCATCATATAAGCATAATGATGGGCTGAATATCTAGTGTAAGTATACCTGTCAACAGGTCGTCTGACCCTCTTTGATCTCCTGAGCTATGGCTCACTGTGAGCTTGCCTCTCATGAGGCGGCACATAATGGCTCTGTCTAGCACCTGGCGTGATAACAGATGGAATCTCCAATTCACTGTCTAAGCTGTCACTGCTAGATGAATCATAACCTGCAGTGAGTGGACCTATTACATCTTCAAAAACCTTTTCTTTTCCCTTATCTATTCTCCCCCTCACTAACATATCCGTGTCAGTGGATGCAATAGTTCGACTCCGTAATCGTCCTATCCAAGGACTCACTGTAGATGATACATCACGTGTCTGACCAGTCATGGAAGTACTCTCTGCAGGAGCATTTTCAGCATGACTCATACTCGGTGAGCCATCAGTAGGCACTGCAATAGGATTCCCATACCAAGATGCTAACTCATCAAATAATACATCTCTGCTTATGAGTGTCTCATGCATAGAAGGTACATAACACTTATATGATTTCCGTTCCTGTGCATATCCAATAAACACACTTTTCACTGCCTTAGGATCCAATTTCTTCCTCTTCTCATCTGGTATATGCACATATGCAATGCTGCCAAATACCTTCAAGTGGAAAATATCAAGTTTATGACCATATAGCCGTTCATATGGAGTGACATCATGAATCCCTGCTGTAGGGGTTCGATTCAGCACATATACAGCAGTCACCACTGCTTCATCCCAATAACCATTTGGCAGACATTTTTCATTCAGCATAGCTCTAGCTGACTCCATGAAAACCTTGTTTTTCCTCTCTACAACACCGTTTTGCTGTGGTGTATAACTGCATGTGAGCTGTCTTCTGATCCCATGTTTAGCAAGATACTTGTCAAAGTAGTTTGAGACATATTCATCTCCTCCATCTGATCTCAAGCATGATATGTAACAGTCTAATTCATTTTCCGCATGTTTCTTGAAGTCTTTGAATGCATCAAACACATCATCCTTATGCTTCAAGATATAAAGCCAAGTGTACCTGCTGAAATCATCAATAAATGAGACATAATATCGTGCACCGCCAAAATAAGCATTATGTGAAGGACCCCAGACATCAGAGTGCACCAACTGTAAAGGCCTAATGCTATTTTTTACATGTCTCATGAAAGGAAACTGTGCCTGCTTCCAAACTGACATGCAGGGCATACATGACCAAAATCATTATACTTGAATTTAGGTAATCCAAGTACTATTTCTTTCTGCTGCATAGATTTCAGCTTTTGTACATTGACATGTCCAATCCGCTTGTGCCAAATCTCTACATCCCGAATGGCACTCTCATCATGAGCAAACATGGCTGCCTTGAGTCCTGGAATGGTCGCATCCAATGTAAACATCCTGCCATCCCTTCTGCCCTTGGCAATTAACTTGCAGCCATTTCCATACTCCTCAATGAAACACCCATCTTTGTTGAACCTCACTTGCAAATTTTGTTCAACCATTTGACCCACAGACAACAGATTCTTTGTTATGGTTGGTACATGTAATACATCATGCAAGCCTTGTTGAGAAATAGACAAATGATGTATGCTCCAAGAGGAGCTGTCCTAAATACCATATGCACAGTGAGGAGAGTGGAACAACTCAAAGCCTATAAAGCATTGTACTTGACTATGAAATGAACACAATATCATGATGCTTTGTACTTTCAGTTAAGTGTCTATCATTGTCAATTCTACACAAGATTGTGTTTATGAGTCCAAGCTAATCTATCTTGGAACCTAATTCACTTGTGTAATAGTTTATCTCTACTTGTCCATGTCATTATGAACTTGGTCTTCATCTTTGATCCACCATAGCTTGTGTCATGTCCTAGATCTGCATCATTTAACATGGTATCAGAGCCCAGTTGGGCATGGCACAGCTCATACTCTGAATCTCTAGTCTCCCTTCACCTTTGGTGATCTCTAACCAGCTCACATCTTCAGCTTCAACTTCAAATCTCAGTTGGACCTTGTGGCAGCCATAGCCACACTACACCTACCCACCTTGGAGCTCTTGGATCTCTCTCTACGGGCCATATCTTCAGGTGATTCCTTCTGGAGGTATCTTCCCTTGCTCAAGACGCTTCATCCTAGCACTTCAATCGATGACATTATTGCTTCCTAGCTCCAGTATTACACAAATCGAAACGTGCTGTCCTGTCTGTGCCTGTCCACGGTCGTCCTGCTGACACCAATCGTACGGTTCGGAATCGACCCTGTGAGCATAGGGTTTTTGAAGGTCACTATGCAAGCCTACTCCTCATACAATATCTTGGGCAATGGTGAACTCGTTGAGCTGCACGAAGTGAAAGAACAGTCAGCTGTCTGAAACCCTAGACGAAGCCATATCCAGAAATTTGAAAAGCTTGGTAACCTTGTTCTTTTTCTCATTACCATCATCAACAGTGATATTGATCATTGAGGAATAATCTCTAAAGCTCATTACTAGTCTGGAAGTGTCCAAGGAAGCTCAAAAGCCACCCACGAAGTTCCTGAGAGGAAGCAGATCAAGTACCGACTAGTATCCATTAACACTCAACTAGTGTCAATTGACACTGATTCTCTTGTGTCTCTTGACACATTAAAATACAATTTTTTGCTGGTTAACTGAAGATTAGCAACATGGCAGATCTTGAGCAAATAGAAAAGTTCAATGGAGAAGGTTTCCATGCCTGGAAGGAAAAGACCATGTATCACCTAATGCGAAAAGACTTGTGGGACCTGTTTGAAGATGATGCAGATAACAAGAAGGAAGATGATGAAGACGGGTTTGTTGAAGAAGACCAGTTCAAATCCAAAGAATGGAAGAAGATGAATAATAAGGCACTAGGCATCATTGCCTGGGGATTAAGTGATGATGTGTTACATCATATATCTGGCATTAGAAATGCTAGAACCGCCTGGGAGGAACTTGATAAAATGTTTGGTACTCAAGCAAAGAATTCAAAGGTAAAACTTCTCATGAAGTTTTATAAATTGGATATCAAAGACAATGCTTCTATGACCATACACATTAATAAGTTTAAGAGTTTAAAAACTCAGCTTGCATCTCTTAAAAAGAATATTGAGGAAGATGAAGCAATAGCGGTACTGCTTGCAAGTGTAAACAAGGATCCATATGAAAATCTTGTGTCCACTTTGAGTAATGTTCCAAGCCTCACACTTAAAGATATTGAGCACTCACTACTCGATGAAGAAGGCAAAGTAAAAACCAAGAATGCAAAAGACAATGTCTCATCATCTAGGGAAAATCTTTTGTACACCAAAGGAGCTGCAGGACCTAAAGGAAGAGGTCAAGGATTCATCAACAACAATAACAAGGATCAGATTACATGTCACTATTGTGGTAAGACTGGCCATGTAGCCAGTGAATGTTTCCACAAGAAGAGAGCCCAACAATTGCAAAGTGATCATCACCAGAACCAATACATGGAAGAAAAAGAAGAAGAAGAATATGCTTCCACTACCATCAACAACTCTGACAGATTGTTTTGAAGAACTTTCATTGTATCTTTCATATGTTTTTTCCCACAGTGGATCTTTCTTTTCCTTAGTGAATTTGATTTGTACACCCCTTGCCAAGATGTAAAGTCTCAAGCTTTAACTTAACTAGGCTGCCTATGAGCTAGCCTTCCGGGCCATGTTATCATGAAGGGGGGGCAAAAGCCAGCAAGTGTAGGGACCCATCATTTGAGGGGGGGTGTTGAGAAATAGACAAATGATGTATGCTCCAAGAGGAGCTGTCCTGAATCCCATATGCACAGTGAGGAGAGTGGAACAACTCAAAGCCTATAAAGCATTGTACTTGACTAAGAAATGAACACAATATCATGATGCTTTGTACTTTCAGTTAAGTGTCTGTCATTGTCAATTCTACACAAGATTGTGTTTATGAGTCCAACCTAATCTATCTTGGAACCTAATTCACTTGTGTAATAGTTTATCTCTACTTGTCCATGTCATTATGAACTTGATCTTCATCTTTGATCCACCATAGCTTGTGTCATGTCCTAGATCCGCATCATTTAACAAGCCTTTCTTCTTGCCATCAGGCATCATAAGAGGAACAATCCCTTTATGCTTTATGTCATGTTGGGTGTCATCCCCAGTACATACATGACCATGTGTACCTGCAACCATCTCATCAAACCACTCTCCATGCGGGGTCATGTGGTTTGACGCTCCAGAGTCAATGTACCATCTGTCATCTCTATCATGTCTCGATGCATTTTTAGATACATGCTGCATGGCAAAGAGTCTATCAATTGGCTCATCACGAGCACCACTGGAAGATGCATAGTGCCCATGCTGTCTGCCCTTTGCCTTCATATCTCCTTACTTCTTGTAACAATCCTTTGCAATATACCCATACCGGCCACAATAATGATAGTCCTTGTCCTTGTTGGACTGATCAGACTGCCATGAACCAGAACCACCACCTCTACCTCGGGGTGATCTCCCCCTGCCTCTAAACCCACCAGATCCACGTTGGCCTTCTGCACCATGCCAATTACTATGCTGCTGCTGCTGTCTATAAGTATTAAGAGTGTCACCATGACCTCAAAATGAACCACGACCTCTAGATCCTCTGCCACATTGGCTAGAGTACAACACAGTGTCTCTACTCTGAGATGCACTAGAACTTGTATTCAAACCAAGTTTGACTTCCTCATGCAGCAACAAAGCAACTAGCTCTTCCCAGCTAGGGGGCTCTTCTCTGACACAAATGGAAGTGTCAAAAGCTTTGTACTCTTTGCCTAAGCCATTCAAAGCAACAACAATCATATCATCTTCTGATACACTTGAGCCAATAGTAGCAAGTTGATCAGCTATGGTCTTAATCTCCGTGGTATACGTCTAGATGCTCTTACGATTCCTAGACATGTTGTTGAACTGCTGTTTCAACTGGATCTTTCTTGCATGTGTCATGGTTCCATAATTTTTCATCAGTATGTCCCAAGCATCCTTCGGAGTCTCACATCTAGTGATTTGAATTACCATAGCATCAGATATACATAAGGAAAACCAATGCAGCACCTTGCATGCTCTTTCATTCCATAGCCTGTAGGCTCTTTTCTGTTCATTTGTTGGATTGTGTGCAGGCAACTCAAGAGCAACTTCATCTCCTATACATAAATCCCAATAACCTCTACCAACCAGAAATTTTTTCATTCTGAATTTCCATAATGTAAAGTTCTTATTATCCAACTTCTCTCCAATTATCTGAGTGATATTGTCAGTCCCATGTGCATTAGCCATGATGTAATAGACTATCTATCAAGTGCTTGACTCCCTGCAGTCCAATAAGTATGACTGACTAAGTTCAGTCCGTAACAGTTTATGACAGTTTTCTGCACTAAATTGCAGAAAAAAAACAGGGTATTTCAGCCCACTGACACCCCAAAACAACCCACAAACAAGTGGTCTCAACTGTAGATATAACTGTCAATACATAAGCTATGTGTTTGCTTCAGCTTAAGCTTCTGTAACCTCACTGCCAGGGTACATACATGCAGTCTGAAAACTGTAAACTATGAGTAACCAGCAGCAATTTCAAGTCCAAAACTGAGTGGTAATCATGTCATACATGTTCCAAAATCTCCTAGGTAGCTGCTAGTACATTTGGCAGTCAAGACATGATCACAAGGGCACAGAACAGTGCATAACCAGCACATACAAGTGTCAACAAATTCAGTTGCAGGTTGCAGTCAACCAAAATTCAGCATACCAAGCTCCAAGAAGCTCCAAAATGTCTTTTGACCATGTCATACATTTACTTTGTAGTGGCAAGTTTAATACATGAGCATCTGAGTAGGCATAGACAACCTGTCTTCATTGACCAATGGCATAAACCTCATGAGATGTTTGTAATTAGCCAGGACAGTGTAACTACATTTACTTCAGCTTTAAAATTCAGTTTTCAATGATGCTCATTGCTTGCTTCAATTCTCCATGCATTCAGCATGTATAGGCCAGTTCATATAGATGATGGAACCCCCAAGATGACCTGTATTGCTTCAGTAATGCACAATACTTGTCATTGACTGTGTATGATAGTTTTCAGCCTGTCAATGATTTTCAGATCTGAGTATTCTGAGCAAAAGATCTCAGCTCCAAGACATTTGATCCAATGTATACATGCTTTGACACATTCTTGTGCTCCAAAGATGCCTTTTGAGTGTAGTACAAGGCTCCTGTGTGTCAGTAATGACTGAATGCATGCTGTCCATTCATGTTTACAACAGTTCAGAAATGATTACAGGTCTGCATCTGTCACTCCAGCTCATAACAAAGCTCCCACACAAGCATTTACTTCTTGCACACTTCAAATACCTTCAATAGTGAGCATACATGCTCTATGAACCTTGTCTAGGTGCCCCACTGAAGATTGACAGGTTGCTGTCCACTCAGATCAGCAGGTGCAAATCACGCAGAATTCCTGGCCTTGTTTCCAGCTGGTCCTCCTCATCATGAGGCCAATGACCACTTGCAAATGCTCAAAGATGCCCACCAAGGCTCCCAGGAAGACCTCAACCACAATGATAAAGCATGGAGTCCAAGATGAGCAAATGCATACCTTGACAAAGTAATGGCAGCCTGTTCCTCTTTTCAAAAGACCTTGTTCTTCAGCTTCTTCAAGTCTTCTTGACTTCCTCCTGCTCTAGAGAGCTCAACCTGGCAATGCTCTAATACCATGTTCAAAGAGGAGAGAGAGATAGGGAAAACACCATATCCATGAGCCTTCAGGCTCTCAAGCACATTCCTTCATTTCCACACATTGAACTGAAAAGCACACACACACACTACAAGATAAAGTGACCTAGTGTAAATGTAGACTAGACGGACTAACTCTAGTCAGGTCACTAACTGACTACTAACCCGACTTATTTAATGTAGTCACATGTAGACAACTATACACACTAGCTGTCATAGATGTCGGTCATAGATGAAGACACACTGACGGTGAGCTTGATTTCTAACACTACCCACATTCACGGAATGTTTGGGTCAATTGGATGCTCATACAAATAACGATCTAGGGTTTCTACCCTAAGGATCATTTGACCTAATGCTAAAACTTAGATTGAGTTTGGAAACCCTAAAACCAAACGTTGTCGGCCTAGTACAACTAGGGTTGGGTTGGGTATGAAGACACCCCAAACCTTGCGTCTTGTCTAAACATAACTCCTTGACTAGAAAACACCGTTCAATGGGTGAAATGATCCCATGAGATAGATGCGACACTTGTGCAACAAGTTGCAACGTCGCATGGCCTTGTGGTTTAATCACAAGAGAGATTTGACATTCCTTGGAATAAGGTTGTCAGGTTCTAGCGCAAGTATAACTTGCAAAAGGATGAGTAGTCATCCTATTACATCACTTTTCTTGGGCTGATTTTCCAAGTTAAGGGAAGTTAGGTATTTGCTTAGAAGCAAAGGATCAATCAAGTTAGAGTGACATGGTCGCCAGGATTTACTATATTAAGAAACACTAAGGTGTTGGTTAATTTGGATTAATAGGGTATGGCCCTAATCCAAGGACAAAAGGGTGAACAAACAAATCCTTGGGAATCTTACCAAGTCGCAATTGATCCCGGATCGAATGCTAGATGCATTCAGAGAGAAGGATTCACTCCTTAGCAGTTGGCCAAATAAACGACCACTGGATTGATTGTGCTAGTAACAATTTAGGAACACTGTTTGCATTGTTTGCTCAATGAACTAAAAGTGGAAAGATAATTAATGCTTCAGGTTGAAGGCCTGAAGGGAGAGGCAGCATCAGTTACCCCCGACTATCTGCCCGACCCTAACCAAGGGGGTTGTTAGATGCGCTGGGATTGTGGACTGAACCCGCCGCGTGAGGTCTCTCCGTTGGGCACTACTTGGAGCAGGAGAACGCTTGGGTGCTAGGGGGGGCTCTGGCCGTAAATCCCTTTCCTTCTGGGCCCTGCACAAGAGGCCAACATGACTCGGGATTGGATCTCAAGGCCCGCATACTAGTCTATGGGCGGAATCTTGGATTAGTAATCCTTGTGGATTGCTGGATAGCGTTCGGGGGATTATGGATAGCCTTCGAGCGGATTACGAAATAGCCTACGGGCTGGATTATATGGATATATTCCAAAGATAATAAGATAACCTGTTGAAAAGGAACTAGTTTGACACTATTTTTCTATGTCAAGTGCTAAGGTTACGTGAAGGAACCGATGTCTAACTGGCTAATTAAGAAAGCTGTTTATGCATGTCCAACTAAATGTGGTAGGTAATTACACAACTAAAACAACCTTGAGGAAAGTGCGGTGGATGTGGCCATGGGTCCGTCCTACGGATGGGTGGTCTCGATTGGCCGGGAGCTTTTCTCAAACGAAATGGATAGCAAGGAGCTCTTCTCAAAGGAAATGAACAGCAAGGGTGCTGACCTAGAGTTTAGGTTAGTCGAATCCCGATTTATGCTATTTTAGGGAAATGGAATGGGATGTTGCCTTATGGGCAGAGAGGTCGAGCTTTGCATCCCTCTCGTTTCCCATTCTCCTTGAACCAAGTGCAGCATGAATCCGCTTCAACCCTGATGTTTCTGCGTAAAGTAGTTCTCCTGGGGTTCAATGCTAGCTGCCGTTCTAGGAGTTTGACCACTAGGAAAACCGTGATTCAGGTCGGTCCTAAGTGGGAACGGCCGGAATACTTCCGCTACGTGGTAGACTCGGAAAGACCTAGATCTCAAACCCCGTAACATTCCATGGGAGTGCCAGGTGGAGCTTTCTGGACCCTCTTTTCGATGGGCTGCTAAGACATGTCCTGAAGAATGGGAACAGGTCGACATGTTACATATACACGATTGCAAAATGCTAATCAATTGAGAGAGAATCCTTTAGCCCATTTTTCTAAGCATTCCCATTTTGACACCTCCTTCTTTAAAGCTTACAATCTTTGATATGTTCTAAGTCCATTAATGTCTTCCCTTGCTTATTATCAACAGATAGCCCATATATTTGATTCTTATCTATCCATACTTCAATCAATTCCCCATGTTATTTCTCCTCTTCTTTTCCAACCATATGGTGCTCCCCAAATTCTTATCTTTACTCATTGCCCATTCATTAAGGACCGTTTTTTCTCCCCTACTCCTCCTTGTCCTCCACTATTTACAACATTTCTATCCACATTCCCAGTGTATTTCCCAACCCCTTTCTTATGGACTTAGTTAAATGAGTCTCCATCTTTAACACTTTCTTATTTTATGATTCTTCATATCCATCCCTTCATCCCTTTATACTTGTTCCTCTCCCTCCCTCCACATCTTTTATTCCTAGTCCCCCTTAGTTGGTTAGTAGCCACTCGGGTTTTGATTTAGAGATATCTAGATGAAGAGGGTGGAGCCAAACTGATTCATTGACAAGACCTAAATATTAATTGTCTTGTCATTCTAGGAGATTTGAAGACTTATATAAAAGGTTATCAGAATTATTTACAATTTACTCAGATCTATCATCAATCTACTAATCCTTCAATTAGAATAACTACTCATTTTGATTGATACCTAGTGTGCATGCATCGTTATTCTCATAATAATCATAAGTAACCAATCTTGTGTATGAATGTTAATGTGGATATTGATCCATATCAATTGGTTATCTTGTATTTTCATGCTATTTTTCTTTCGAGCAGATATCTTGTCCTTGTGGGGAGTATGTGTTGTTTGTAATTCTTTCAAAATGCTCCCAAGATATTCGTAGATGAATTCCATTCCATAGACAGGTTTCAAAATCACCATGCCTTTAAAAGAGAACTTCTCATTCTCCTATATTAGAGTGTCATTTAGATTTCCCTATGTTATGTATTAATCTGTGGGTATATTTGATTTATGTTCATCTAGAGATGTGGTTCGAGAAAGCAGAAAAGATTTGAAGATGTTGATTTATGGATATGGCTAAAGTTTTAAAGACTTGTGAAGGAATGGAAAAACCTCTTATATCCTTTACTAATTTATTTGGTTATATTTTGGAAGCTAAGAATTGGTTCACGTTTCAAGGTGTTTTACTTTTGTCAATCTTTTTGATAGACCCAAGTCATTTTGATGCTTGATGGGGTCGAGGTTGGTTTGTGGTCACTAATTGATTTTGAGATATAAGTATTGAACTATTTTTTGGACTTATTATTCTTTCTTTTTCTAAGGTTGTGAAGGCACTCCACGATTTATTGTGGAGATATGTTAAGAGCTGAATTGACTTGTTTTTTGGACTAATTTCTGTTGTTTTTGTGAGCTCAATAATTTATTTTGAGGGTTTATTGATTGATTTTAGATGTGTTGGAAGTGTTTTGGAGTATGTTGGGATAGGTTGAGAAGGTTTGAGAAGTTCATGATAGTTTTTGGTTGAGATGTGATGCTTTGATAGGTTTTGTGGTATGTCTGTTTGGTTTTGATAGGGTATGTTTTGCCTCTATTTTTGTCTATTTTATTTTTGTTTGTGAGATTGGGATTGTCAATAAGTCTTTTGAGGAATAACTTAGAGTGTACTAGAATCTTTTTTATTTTTTAAATTAGTTTTTGTTTGACTAGTATGGTTTTTATGCCATCTACAGATCTTCTATATTGTTTTGTAGAGCTTATGCCTCTATTTGCTTCTATAAGTGTTTTAATGGATAGAAGTTTAGCTTGGGGAATGTTTTCTAATCTTGGAAGAGAAAGAATACAAGATCTAACTAGTCGAAGAAGTAGCTAAAGAAGGCTTGAAGTGAAGAATGCAGTGATAATGACACTAATGAGCTTCCAAGAGACACCATAGTGGCTTTGGTGACTCTTCATATCACACATACCTCTTGGGAGGGGTATCAATGACAAAAAGAGGATTATTGAGAGTAGTTCTTGGTTATTACAACATAATATTGAGAGAGAGCATATGTGAGAGAGAGTGTATGAGGGATAGCTAATTTTCAATCAGAAACATTGTATCTATATGAGAGAAAGACTATGAAGACTATGAAGATGTTGAAAGATGAATACTATGTGATGAATTCCATTCAAAGTTGATCATTATTTTGTATTATTGTGATTTTTTTATGGTTTCTATGAAGAATATGAATAAGATGTTAAAGATTTATTGTGATAAATCTGTGGGAGATTCGCAATATGATGCTACATGAAGATTTGTGAAGATTGGTATTTTTTTTCTTCTTGTGGTTGATTAAAGTATGAAGAACATGCTTGTTGGTATAACAATGTAGATTTTCTTATAGTAGTTTTCCCGTTTTCTTGGTATTCCTCTTAGGGCTCCACAAATTGTTTGGTATAAATACCAAAGCTAGAAATTTGCTTTGGGGTAATCATTGAGTAAAGTTGCAGTAAAGATTCTCTTGGGATAATCATTTGTTTTGGCATGAAAGACCGTATTTCAATAAGTTATCCTAACTATATATTAACTTTATTGGGAAATTTTTAATGTAAGCATGGCAATCCATCTATTAATGACTATGCATTAAAGATTAAGAGCATTGTTACATCTTTTGGATCTATTAGAGTGCAAGTTGATGATAATGATATAGTGCCTGCATGTTTAGATGGCCTGGATGACGAGTACAAGTGGTTTGTAACCTCCATTAGCACAAGAGATACCATCCTTGATTTTGGAGATCTAATATCTATATTAATAATAGAAGAGAAAATTCAGCCCTTACTACATCTTCATCACAAAGAAATAATAATTCAGAACATGTGCTCTACTCTAACACAAGTAGAGATAACGCTCATGTTGGTAGAAGCCATGATGGTGGGTGTTATGGGAAAAATCATGGATAATCTCATGACTCACAAGAGTGGACACATATAAGTGGTAGAGGCTAGTCTCAATGCAGAGAGAACCATTGAGGACATGGTAGATAGAATGCAAGTTATAATGATAGAGAGTGCTATAATTGTGGTAAAAAATCATATCTTATATGATTTATAGAAAAGAAAAGTGTAATATCCCCTCGTGTAGGAACCTCCCCCCCCTTTTATTAAAATTAATCAAAAAAAATTAAATCCCCTTTGCTGTCGCCGAACAGGTGGCAAGGGGAAAGGAAGAGGACGATGGCGCCATCAACAATGATGAAGGGGAAAAGAAGAAGAAGACATGGAAGGGGGAGAGGAGTCGTCGATGTGTAGGGAGCATGCGTCACTGAGGAAGAAGGAGAAGGTGATGATGTCATGAAAGAAGGAGATGATGATAATGAGAGAGAAGATAAATATGACAAAGACAACAAAGAAGATGATAAGGGGGGCCATGGGCCTACCACCACTCCACCTCCTCTCCATGTTCCCCCCCTAATAAGAACCCCCTTACCCATTATATAAACCCCCCCCCCCCCCCAATCATAAGGAAATGAAAGGAAAGGTCTCGACGCTAAGCCATTTTGCAGGGAGGAGGAGAAGAGAGAGAGAGAGAGAGAGAGAGAGAGAGAGGGAGAGAGGGAGAAAGAGAGAGAGAGAGAGAGAGAGAGAGAGAGAGAGAGGGTGAGAGAGAGAGAAAGAGAATATTCCAAGGCTTCTCCTTCCTTTTCCCTCCTTAGAAGGTGGCCACACGCATTCTCTCTTTTCATTTTCCTTGAGCTCATCCCCTAACCCACAAGCCGATTTTTCCCAATTGCCCCTCCTCTCGAGCAAGTGGCTATTGAAGTCTTATGCAAGTCACATTTAAAAGAGAAGAGGATCATGGCCCCCAAGTGGAAAATGTCATGCGCAAATGGCAATCCCTCAACAGGCAATGGAGTCTCAGGCGAGGACATTACTGCCAATCCAATCACAATACTAGTCGTGAGTAATGCATTTCCAAATTGATGGATGCTTGCTTGATTTTTGCATGAGACACGTATTATGTCGCACAAGAGTAAGATACTGAAAGGGATAAATTTCATCTCAAGTATTTGAAAGATGGAGTTTATAAAGTGCATGCATCAAGAAAAGTAGATTTCTTCACATTGTTATACATTAAAATCTAAGCATAGCATAAGTAGCATATAAGATTCTAAAGTATCAAGCATCGATAAGTCTTCAATTAGTCTTTACCTAGGACAATATTGTTTAAGGTTCATAGATGCACATTGATGGTACATGCATGGGGAAAGATTGTATGAAACATACATCAATGGTACATGAAATGATCTTGCATTGAAGCATTGAATCCATTCCTATGAAGGTTTCATAATTAAATAATGGTTAAAAAAGTTTACCTTGTGCTGCCAAACCATGAGTTGAGTACAAATTGCACAATAAATTTGGAAATTATTTTACATTGAAAGATTGTCTTGCATTGTATAGGAGTTACAAAGTTGTCTCAAATTCCTTGCCTTTGGAGAAAGGAAGATAAGGACAAGTTAACAGTTCCACATAGTATTGCGCTAGAGAAAGGCTAAAAGATAAATGTCACTTAGAGAATAGGCATAAATGCTCTTCACAGATTGATTGTCTTGCATTGAAATGATAGGACTTATGTCTTCTACAGTGTTTGAAACCATAACATATGCCTTAGACAAGTGTTAAGTACAAATTTTACATGGTATCGCTTCTTGATCCCAAGGGGGAGAGAAAATATGCAACGAAAGAGTTATCGTGACTATTCTTGCAATGTTTGGAAAATAGTAACATTGTTTTGTTGGTTGATTGAGTAATATCCTAAATGCTTTTACATTCAACTAATTGTTGGATTGTGGTTTGGATGATTATTCCAAGTGCTTGTGATTGATGGTAAATGCATGGCAGGGGTCTGTGATGAGAGGTTGCCATGGGAATAAAGGAATGTTTTCTTGGAAAATGATATTGGGCTGAATGCCATGTTTGTGCTTGATTCTTAAATGAATTAATTAAGGAAAGGTTTTTGTACACAGTGTCGGAGGGGTTTTTGTCAAAAGATTGTATCCACCGTGGATCAAAGATAGAAGGAAGTAGAGATAGGATATGGAAGAGAAGAAAAAGAATAGACAAGAGGTAAACACGATAAAGAAAAAGCACAATGAATTGAATCAATATGTATTGATAGAACTTGGAATCCCTTGTTTGGCACTTTTGAGAAGTAATCCCTAAGTATTAGATCTCATGGAGCTCCCCCGTAGACAAAAAATGTGCATCAATATAGCAACTTCCTCTCTATTGCTCAAAACCCAAATTTGATGGATCCATTTTCTTCAAAAGGGGGGTAAAACCCCAAGACACCTAGTCTAGGATCTCCCAGTGCACTCCTTCTTCCAGTTCAAAGTGTTGTTTTAAGACAGTCAACAGCAATTGCGATGCGCGTGATTTCACCCATCTGTCTTTTTTATGAAAAATCCCAAAACTGACTGAAAAAACCACTTGCTTTTTGCATGCCATCCTAATCTAGAATCTTTCCTAACTTTTTAGGATTTTTACAATAAATACTATAAAAAATAGACTAAAATTTTCCAAAAATATAGCATTTTTGGACCATCCATGCCATGGACACTAGCACTAATGACTCAGATCACATTGACTCTCTACATAAAAATGAAAGTCGGATGATGATGCACTCCAGAGTTTTTCGCTTCGTGTCCACATAGTGGCACGACATCCACCCCCTCTAAACATGTACATCCTCTGGTATGTACCAAAATCCTAGTTGTCACCAGATTCAAAGTCTTCCTCATCCTCTACAACCATATCCTTTGCTTCTTCATCTTCCTAGCTAGCCCCTGTATCGTAGCCACTATTTTCTTCCAATTCTGGCAACTCATAAGTAGTAGATTCCCACCTCTTGAGTAATTTGATTATTTTCCCTGCTACTACTGAAAGTTTTATGGTTATTCCATTTAGCTCATTTAATGCATAAGTAGCATTATCAAACACCTTTATTACCACATAGGGTCGAAACCATCTTTTGGAAACTTTAAGCAGCATGGCACTATGCTAGTTGTCTAAACTGCTATCATAAACCAATACCCAATCCCCATCTTATATGGTTCTTGGTCTCAATTTACGTCTTTTGTTAAACCTTTTCTTGTTTTGTATCTTTGCTGCACTTAATTTTGCAACTGTTGCCTCTATGTCTTCTAACTTTCTTTCCAGCTATCTAATGCACAAGGCGAACAACTCCTCTCGATTCAACTCCTCTTCCCAAGGTAGCACACTCCATGTGAGTGTCATCTCTTCTATCGGCATGGTAGGTTTTTGACCATACATCAATTTAGCATGCATATATCATGTAATGGCACTATGAGTTATTCTATCAGCCCACAAAGCATAAGGAAGCAATCGTGGCCATTCTTTTACCTTCTCTCCACATGCTTTTGCCAATGCCTTCACAATAGGTCGATGACCTCTTTCACTTTTGCCATTTCCTTTAGGGTTATAAGCTGAAGTTAAAGCAAGCTTTATTCCCAACCATGCAAAGAAATCATGTGTAACGTGTCCACCTATTCGCTTGCAGGACACATCTTAGCAACCCATCAGAAAGAGGGTCTAGAAACCTCCGCCCGGCACTCCCATGGAATGCTACGGGGTTTGCGATCTAGGTCTTTCCGAGTCTGCCACATAGCAGAAGTATTTCGGCCATCCCCACTAAGGACCGACCTGAATCAGGGTTTTCCTAATGGTCAATTTCCTAGAACGGCAACTAGCATCGAGCCCCAAGCAAACTACTTTACACAAAAATGCTAGGGTCGAAGCGGATTCATGATGCACTTGGTTCAAGGAGAATGGAAAACGAGAGGGATGCAAATACCTCTCTGCCCATAAGGCATAGTCCCATTCCGTTCCCCTAAAATAACACAAATCGGGATTTTAGTAACCTAGATTCTAGGTCAACGTTCCTTGCTGTTCATTTCCTTTGAGAAGAATTTTCTATTGTCAACTTCGTTTGAGAAAAGTTTCCGACCAATCGAGACCACCCATCTATAGGATGGAACCATGGCCACATCCACCGCACTTTCCTTAGGGTTGTTTTAGTTGTCTAATTACCTACCACATTTAGTTGGACACACGTAAAACAGCTTCCTTAATTAGCCAATTAGACACCGGTCCTTCATGTAATATTAGCACTGACATAGAAAAGCAGTGTTAACCAAGTTCCTTTTCAACAGATGATATTATTTATATTTGGAAAACATCATATAATCCAGCCCATCGGCTAATCCATAATCCGCTTGAAGGCTATCCATAATCTGCCCCCCAAAGGCTATCCAGCAATCCATAGGGATTACTAATCCAAGATTCCGCCTGTAGACTAGTATGCAGGCCTCGAGATCCAATCCCAAGTCATGTTGGCCTCTTGTGCAGGGCCCGAAAGGCAAGGGATTTATCGCTAGAGCCCCCTCTGGCACCCAAGCGTCCTCCTACTCCAAGTAGCGCCCAACGGAGAGACCTCTCACGAGGGTTCGGTCCACGTTCTCGGCACGGCTAACAACCCCCTTGGTTAGGGTTAGGCTGACAGTCGTGCATTAATTCTAATAAATCGTTTGAGTAGGCAATTTTTCCCAAATGCATTCTAACTAGGCTAGGTGAATTAGATACATGCATAAGTGCTTCCTTTTCATGAGAGTTATCATGCTCAACGCATTTCTATTGCGTGGAATCAAAATCGTAAAACCTGGGCTTGTGGGCTCGGGGAGATGTCCATGTGTATGTTTGGGAAAGAACCTCTTGCGGGTGCGCCTTGCATCTTCTTGGGAGCCATCGTTGATGACTTGAACTTCGCGGATTCCTAGCTTTGGCAAAATAGCCTCCAAACCCACCTGCTTTCCTCCCTTGCGCAGGAATTACCCTTTTACAGGGTGTGGATATTAAGACCAAGAATTAGACGCGTGCACAAGGCTTAAGAGGATCTCCTTTAGAAGCTTCTGCTTCCCAGGACCATGTGGGAGAAAAAGGGGGTAATGATTTGGGAGAATTATGACATCGAACAAAAGGGAGCTGGGATTATGATGAGGCAAGGATGGGCGGCAGTAGCGACGCTGCATTCGGTGGCAGCTGCTACTGGCGTATGGTGGTGGTGGTTCTTCAACACGGCGGCATTTTCTAGCAGCCCTATACCATCCTGTCAATCTAAGAAAACTGTGTATTTCCTTAATAGTTATTGGTATTGGCCATTCCAGAACATCTCTGACTTTGGCCGGATCCACTGAGATTCCTTCCGCTGACATGATGAATCCCAGATATTGAATCTGACATTTAAAGAATGCACACTTCTTCATCTTGGCATAAAGCTTGTGTGCCCTCATTGTCTCAAGGACAATGCGAAGCTGGGGTTCATGATATTCTTCCTGTTTAGAGTAGACTAAGGTGTCGTCGAAGAAGATGAGTATGAAGTCATCAAGATATGGCCTAAAGATATCCTGCATTAACCTATTGAAGGTGGCAAATGCATTCGTCAGCCCGAATGACATGACCTTGAATTTGACCAAATTCGAATTCCGCATTACATTACATGTCCACTTCAGCTTTTAGCCAAATGACCAAATCACTTTACTTCTTTGTCAATATTCACAGTCAAGACAATCTTTGATAAGAAGAAGTCTTATTTGATTCATATGGGCATAGCCCTTTCAGAGTACAATATTTCTTGGGATGGTAGAGCAAGCTGATACATTAATTCGGGGAGAATAAGGTTGTGTTATATTCAGCTACGGGGACTGGGTAATAGTATGGATTTGGGTCATGGATCTTTAGGAATCGATAAGTCATTAGAAGATTAGTGTATCCTTTCCTTTGGTACCTATTCTTCTCGTAGCGTCCCAACACATTGATCCTGTCGGCAGGGATTATGCGGGTCACTTACTTGTACACATACGTGTTCAGCTTGTCACGATCTTCAGGTCCTCCAACCACTTGATTCTCTTTAGGTTGATTCAAAGGTACACAAATCGGTGGGCAGCTATGTAATAGATTCTTGAATCACCCATCCATCTCCGTTCCCCGTACAGAGGCGATGGATTGTAAATGCGGTCTAGGATGTTCATCATATCGATCCTTCGTCGATAATCTGAAGCATGCATCGCAGTCATAAACATGACCTAGAATACCATGAATCTTTTCCATGCTTCATAATTCTGCAAGACAGCATCGATAAGTAAGGAAATGTTCTTAACAACAATATTTTCTTTACTTCTTTTTATTAAGTTTTCTTATAAAGACAGATCCTTCGTTGGTTCACTCTGATACCAAATGTAACGTGTCCACCTCTTCACTTGTAGGGCACGTCTTAGCAGCCCATCAGAAAGAGGGTCTAGAAAGCTCCACCCAACACTCCCATGGAATGTTATGGGGTTTGCGATCTAGGTATTTCCGAGTCTCCCATGTAGCGAAGTATTCTGGCCGTCCCCACTTAGGACCAACCTGAATCAGGGTTTCCCTAATGGTCAATTTCCTAGAACGGCAGCTAGCATCGAACCCCAGGCAAACTACTTTACGCAAAAACATCAGGGTCGAAGCGGATTCATGCTGCACTTGGCTCAAGGAGAATGGAAAATGAGAGGGATGCAAAGCTCGACCTCTCTGCCCATAAGGCATAGTCCCATTCTGTTCCCCTAAAACAGCACAAATCGGGATTCTAGTTACCTAGATTCTAGGTCAATGTTCCTTGCTGTTCATTTCCTTCGAGAAGAATTTCTTGCTGTCAACTTTGTTTGAGAAAAGTTCCCGGCCAACCGGGACCACCCATCCATAGGACGGAACCATGGCCACATCCACCGCAATTTCCTTAGCGTTTTTTTAGTTGTCTAATTACCTACCACATTTAGTTGGACACGCATAAAACAGCTTCCTTAATTAGCCAATTAGACACCGGTTCCTTCACGTAATCTTAGCACTAACATAGAAAAGCAGTGTCAATCAAGTTCCTTTTCAACAGATGATCTTATTTATCTTTGGAAAACATCATATAATCCAGCCCGTAGGCTAATCCATAAACCGCCTGAAGGCTATCCATAATCCGTTCGAAGGCTATCTAGCAATCCACAGGGATTACTAATCCAAGATTATGCCCGTAGACTAGTATGCGGGCCTCGAGATCCAATCTCGAGTCACGTTGGCCTCTTGTGCAGGGCCTAGAAGGCAAGGGATTTATAGCTAGAGGCCCTTCTGGCATCCAAGTGTCCTCCTGCTTCCAAGTAGCGCCCAACAGAGAGACCTCTCGTAGTGGGTTCGGTCCACGTTCCCGGCACGGCTAACAACCCCCTTGGTTAGGGTCAGGCAGACAGTCGGGGGTAATTGATGCTGCCTCTCCCTTTAGGCCTTCAACTTGAAGCATTAATTATCTTTCCATCTTTAGTTCCTTGAGCAAACAATGCAAACAGTGCTCCTAAACTATTACAAGAACAATCAATCCAGTGGTCGTTTATTTGGCCAACTGCTAAGGAGTGAATCCTTCTCTCCGAATGCATCCAGCATTCGATCCGGGATCAATTGTAGCTTGGCAAGATCTCCAAGGGTTTTTTTGTTTACCCCTTTTGTCCTTGGGTTAGGGTCATTCTCCTAGGGTTTCCAAACTCAATCCGAGTTTTAGCATTAGGTGAATGATCCTTAGGATAGAAATCCTAGATCGTTGTTTGCGTGAGCGTCCAATTGACCCAAATATTCCATCAATGTGGGTAGGACCTTTGGGCTTGAGGGTTTTGACTTGGCGTCCAAGTACGATACTTGGTTGCATTTCTAACGTGCCAAGCCCTAGCTAGTACTTGAGGTAATTATCGTATCGACTAGTTATGCCTATATGAATCCCTTGAGGGTTAGGTGATTTAGCTAAATTGGACTACTTGTCTTGCGACAAGGAATGATCCTTTCCTAGAGATGCTAACTTGTTCTAAGGTGTAGATAGTACAAGATGTCACAATACATGTAAACATGCGATTCCTTACTTCTACGTGCCAAGGGGTTTGCAATAACCCTATCTTTCCTTACTAAAGTCATTACGCATGATAATTTATAGAATACCTTACATAGGACCTACAAGGATTTACATCAAAGAATCATGCCTACAACCCTTTTGTCTAAGCTTTAGAATTTCATACTTTGATAAGCCATGCAATCTTTTCTAAATGCAACTCAATGAAATGAAATTTACGCACGACGAGTATGTAACATGCGACCCTTAGATACAACATCGTAAATGAAGTTCATGCAAGACTAAGGCTAGTGTTGACTTAATCCATTTCCAAGCATCTTTTGCATGTAACTTGCAAATCCGTGGTTCCATTCCCATACTATGCAATTGTCCAGGGTTTCATTTTCATGCCGTGCAACGGACGTTAACAACTCTTTCCATGTGAGACATAACAAGGAAGTTATTACTAAACGCAAAATACACTTGTTCTTTCACAGCCAATCAAGGATGCACTTAATAATTTCAACCTTTCAATGCTAGGCAATATGCGTTTTAGGCTTGTCACTTTGAAATGCACGACAAGGAAACATGCTACTAAACTCATAAAATGGATAGGTAATTTACATTCATAGCATTGGAAATGCAAATAACCCAATTTCATGTCATGCATTAATTCTAATAAATCGTTTGAGTAGGCAATTTTTCCCAAATGCATTCTAACTAGGCTAGGTGAATTAGATACATGCATAAGTGCTTCCTTTTCATGAGAGTTATCGTGCTCAATGCATTTTTATTGCATGGAATCAAAATCGTAAAACCTGGGCTTGTGGGCTTGGGGAGATGTCCACGTGTATGTTTTGTTGAGATGGCAAGCTCAACACATGTGGACATGGATGATGGACCGCCTGGTTAGATGGGTCCACACGTCTACACTTAGCACGTCGGTGGTCATTATGACTCTCACATGGCCACTGACTCATTACTTATTATATTCAGGTTGTTACACCTATTTACAACTGGCATAGTTATAGCGCCAGTCGACTAGTGTAGTCGGTTATGCATTGTTTGACTTAGTAGGCCACTTTCCTTTTATGTTGTATCTTATCTATACTTTGTGTACATAGTAAAGAGTGTGGAAGAAGAAGAAGAAATCAGCAAGAAAATTTTTTGGCCTCCATCTCTCTTCTTGTCTCTTGAGTGAGCTTCTCCTTGTGCATTCTGTGTGTGTTCGGCGCAGCATCTTGAGCAACCCCCTCCACCACGCGATTCTTGACATGGTATCAGAGCCGCGCCATTGAGAGAGGCTGATTTCGAAGGTTGAAGCAAAGGAGAAGAAGCAAGGTTCGAGCAAGCAAGCTACGGGTAAGAATCTCTCCCATTCTTCCACTCCTTCTCTTGGATAGTGCCTGTGGAGGCACCGGAAGCAGGGCAGAGCAAAAATCTCAGATTGCAGTGAGATTTGGTGTGCGCGAAGAGCGCTGTATATTCTGCAGATAAGCCCTTTAGGGCTTACCCGCAGTGATTTTGGCCATTTGAGGCCGTTTCAGGGCCCGTTTTAGAGCTGCAAGGTTGCAGACAGCAGTTTCGGGGTACACTGTGACTTCGACTGTATTGACCGAACGTGGGTGCGCAGGTTACAGATTTCAGATCTGTAAGTTCAAAGGTGTTTATCAGTGAGTAAACACAAGGTTTATCTGCAAACTGGTTGCAGATTGCATGTATTGTTGAGCAGACAGTAAAAAAGGCTGTCTGGTGTATTGCTGTGCACTACAGGTCAAGGGTTGCAGAAGATTTGCTTGCTGTTTGGTATTAGTTTTGTGATAATGGCAGAGAACAGTGGAAGCCCTATCATTGAGAAGCTCGACAAGAACAACTACCCATCATGGAAGTTTCGTGTCACGAACTTCCTTATTGGAAAAGGCCTCTACGAGTTCGTTTCAGGTGAAGAAAAGGAGCCGGAGGTGAGTGATCCTCCAACTGCAGAAGAGACAAAGGCACGAAAGGAATGGAATGCAAAAGACAAGAAGGTCATGTATTGGTTGTCTGCAGTAATTGACAATAACATGCTGGGACACATTAGAAATGCAGAGAATGCATATGCAGCTTGGACCATACTTGAAAGTATGTTTTCTGTAAATACAAAGGCACGAAAGATTCAACTCAAGCAAGAGTTGAATACATTGAAGAAAGGAAAGATGTCTATCAATGAGTATGCACTGAAGGTAAGAAGCATTGCAGATGCATTGGCAGCGATTGATGCAATGCCCGATGATGATGATTTGGTGTCGTCTACCTTGGGTGGACTTAACAATGAAAAGGCTTGGAAGTCTTTTGTAACTTCTGTATATGTCAGAAAGCCATTTCCAGATTTCGATGAGTTGGTCTCCCTTATGATCACTGAAGAGATCAACATGCAGAGTGAGACACCTGAAAGAAGTGGTGAACAGGTCCAAGCTTTCTACTCCAGTTCAGGAAGGGGACGTGGCAGGTTCTCTTCAAGAGGCCGTGGTACAGGACGTGGTAGTGACAACCAACAAAACAGATTGAATCAGCAATTTGGCGATATGCAGGTTTCAGGAGGTCGTGCTAACTTTAGAGGCAGGGGGAGCTTTAGAGGAAGAGGTGGATGGCAGAACAGAGGTTCTAACAACTCTGGTATTGTGTGCCACTACTGTGGCAAAACAGGTCATATTGCAGCCCAATGTTATGCTAAGAGAGATGATATCCGCAGTGGTAAGTTGCAGCAAGGAAACTATGCATCGTCTTCACGACAAAATGAAGATAAAAATGAACGTTTGTTCGTTATGCAGCATATGCTGAATGCTGTTACAGGAAAGGGAACACATGAAGATGTTTGGTATGTTGATTCAGGTGCATCCAATCATATGACCAGCCATGCAGAATGGTTTGGGGAGATGCAGGATTTGCAGAATGCAGGCTATGTGCAGACGGGTGATGACTCATGCCACCCAATTTCACACATTGGAAAAGTTCCCTTGTCCTTGCATGATGGTAAGACAAAGAGTCTTTCAGATGTATTGCATGTGCCATCTATTACAAAGAACTTGGTGTCAGTCGGTCAAATGGTAGAGCAAGGGCTGCAAGTCAAATTTAATGCAAAGGGCTGCTTTGTAGAAGACTTCAATGACAAGTGCAGGTTGGTAGCAAAGGGAAGTAGAGTTGGACGTATGTTCACTCTAGATGCTGGAATTCCTACTATGAAAGCTGCTATGTATGCCAAAGGAAAAGGTGTTGTTGCAGACATTGAAATTTGGCACAAACGCATTGGACATGCAAATGTACAAAGGCTGAAATTAATGCAGTCCAAAGGGTTGGTTACAGGTTTGCCTACATTTAAAGTTGCAGAATTTCAGAAGGTATGTGAAGCATGTCAGTTTGGTAAGCAGGCAAGACAACCCTTTTCACATGACAAAGATGTAAGCAGAAATATCCTTGATGTTGTGCATACAGACATTTGGGGGCCTACACAAAATGTATCTCTTGGAGGCAGTTCATACTTTGTCACATTCATTGATGATTGTTCTAGAAAGCTGTGGGTATATTTTATGAAGGAAAAGAGTGAAGCTTTTGAGCACTTTAAAACTTTCAAGGCTGCAGTTGAAAGAGAAACAGGCTTGAAAGTAAAGTGCCTGAGGTCAGATGGAGGGGGAGAGTACCTCTCAAATGAGTTCAGTGATTTTCTGAGGTCTCATGGGATAAAGAGACAGTTCACATGCAGGTATACCCCACAGCAAAATGGGGTTGCAGAAAGGAAAAACAGGCATATTGCAGAAGTTGCACGCGCCTTGATGGCTGAAAAGAATATGCCTAAGCATTTTTGGTCTGAGGCTGTTCATACTGCTGTTTATATTATGAACAGAACTCCCACAGCTGCAGTTCATGGTATGACCCCCGAAGAATGTTTTACAGGTAAGAAGCCTGATGTTTCACACTTGAAAGTATTTGGATGCATTGCGTATGTTCATGTGCCAGATGAGTTGCGGAAGAAACTGGATCCAAAGGCTGAAAAGTGTGTCTTTATTGGATACTCTTTAGAGCAGAAAGGGTATCGCTGTTACAACCCTGTCACATGTAAGTTCAGAGTGAGCAGGGATGTCATCTTTGATGAAATGAGCAGTTGGTATGCATCTAGTGGTGATGCATTGGATGTTGATGATGATCATGACACTCATGTGCAGGCTGAAAGGCAAGAATCACGAACTCTTAGTGGACCAGAGACATCATCTGGTAGTCCTTGGTCTGGGAGACTAAGGAGTACCTCTACATCTTCGGGTGCATCTAGTAGCACTACAGGTAAAGACAAAGGAAAGAATAAAGTGTCAGAAGGCATTGATGCAGTTCTTGATGGAGACTCTAGTGGCTCAGAGAGCTTGGATGATGAGCTTGGCATTCCTTCAGTGAGGACTCCAGGTGTGCAGAGAGCACGTGTTAATGCAAAGACTCCATTGAGTGATCCAGTGGTACGCAGGTCTAGCAGGGTGAGATACCCTGTTAAAAGATTTGGTTTTGAGGGTTATGCAGCTCACCATTATGCTTATATGGTGAAACTAGTTGAGGATGTTGAGCCCACATGTCTTGAGGAGGCTATTGGTCATGCTCATTGGGATGCAGCAATGGATGAGGAGATGGCTGCATTAGAGGCCAATAAGACTTGGGATCTAGTATCATTGCCAAAGGGAAAGAAAGCTATTGGATGTAAGTGGGTTTATAAGATTAAGCACAATGCAGATGGTTCTATTAGCAGGTACAAAGCTAGGCTGGTTGCAAAAGGCTATGCCCAAACATATGGCATAGATTATGATGAAACCTTCAGTCCAGTTGCTAGGATGGCAACTGTCAGATGTGTGATTGCTTTGGCAGCAGCCAAAGGTTGGAGGTTGCAGCAAATGGATGTAAAGAATGCCTTCTTGCATGGTGATTTGCAGGAAGAAGTGTATATGGATCAGCCAGCAGGTTATGAAGATTTAGAGCATCCCACGTATGTGTGCAGGTTGAAGAAGGCACTCTATGGGCTCAAGCAAGCACCAAGAGCATGGTCTGACAAGATCAGAGAGTATCTTGTCAATATTGGCTTTTATGTTTCTGATGCTGATCACTCACTTTATGTGAGAAAGGGAGATGCAGGTTTGGTCATCATAGTCATCTATGTGGATGACTTGATTATTACAGGTGATAGTGATAGTGGGATTGCTGAAGTCAAGGGCTATTTGAAGATGAAGTTTGAGATGAAGGATTTAGGTGAGCTAAGGTACTTCCTTGGCATTGAGGTGATCAGATGTGATGATGGTATATGGCTGTTCCAAAGACAGTATGGCTTGGATATGTTGTCCAAGTATGGTATGACAGCATGCAAACCACTTTCAGTCCCATTGGAGCAGAATGTAAAGCTGAGTGCTGATGTTGGGGATGAGATAGAAGACCCTACTATGTTCAGGAGGATAGTGGGGAGTTTGATCTACATGACCATTACAAGGCCAGACTTGAGCTATGCTGTTGGTCTTGTGAGTCAGTTTATGCAAGTACCTAGAAAGCCACATTTGGATGCAGTCAGACGCATATTGAGATATGTGAAGTCCACATTACATTATGGACTTTTCTATGAGGCAGGTACAGATGTACAGGTGTTTGGATACACAGATGCAGATTGGGCTGGTAGTATGTCTGATAGAAGATCTACCAGCGGATACATGTTCTCTCTTGGTAGTGCAGCTGTTGCATGGAGCAGCAAAAAGCAATCTACAGTTGCTTTGTCGAGTACAGAGGCTGAGTATAGAGGTGCTGCTGTTGCAGCATGTGAGGTAGTATGGCTGCAAAAGCTATTGGCTGATTTGGATGTCCAGGTGGAAGGTCCAGTTGTCATTTATTGTGACAACATGAGCAGTATACAGTTGGCTAGGAACCCTGTGTTCCATGCCAGGACAAAACATATTGAGGTACACTACCACTTTGTGAGAGAGAAGGTACTAGCAGGTGAGATTGACTTGGTGTATGTCAGCACACAGGATCAGATAGCTGATATCTTCACGAAGGCATTAGGTACAGAGAAGCTTCAAAAGTTTCGAAGCTTACTTGGAGTTGCAGAGATGCAGTTGAGCTTGAGGGGGAGTGTTGAGATGGCAAGCTCAACACATGTGGACATGGATGATGGACCGCCTGGTTAGATGGGTCCACACGTCTACACTTAGCACGTCGGTGGTCATTATGACTCTCACATGGCCACTGACTCATTACTTATTATATTCAGGTTGTTACACCTATTTACAACTGGCATAGTTATAGCGCCAGTCGACTAGTGTAGTCGGTTATGCATTGTTTGACTTAGTAGGCCACTTTCCTTTTATGTTGTATCTTATCTATACTTTGTGTACATAGTAAAGAGTGTGGAAGAAGAAGAAGAAATCAGCAAGAAAATTTTTTGGCCTCCATCTCTCTTCTTGTCTCTTGAGTGAGCTTCTCCTTGTGCATTCTGTGTGTGTTCGGCGCAGCATCTTGAGCAACCCCCTCCACCACGCGATTCTTGACATGTTTGGGGAAGAACCTCCCGCGAGTGCACCTTGCGTCTTCTTGGGAGCCATCGTTGATGACTTGAACTCCGCGGATTCCTAGCTTTGGCAAAACAGCCTCCAAGCCCGCCTGCTTTCTTCCTTGCCTAGGAATTACCCTTTTACAGGGTGTGGATATTAAGACCGGGAATTGGACGCGTGCACATGGCTTAAGAGGATCTCCTTTGAAAGCTTCTGCTTCCCAAGACCACATGGGAGAAAAAGGGGGTAATGATTTGGGAGAATTATGATGTCGAAGGAAAGGGAGTTGGGATTATGATGAAGGCGAGGATGGGTGGCGGCAGAAAAGCTGCATTCGGCGGCAGCTAGCGGTGTATGGTGGTGGCAGCTCTTCAGTACGGTGGCATTTTCTGGCAGCCCAACGGCCTCTTCTTCCTTCTCTCTGATCCCCTCCAGCAGCCTCCCACTCTCCTCTATCCTCCCCCCACTTGACCACCGAGGGGGGGTTCTTATAGCTTTAGGGAGGGGAAGAAGGTAGCCACCACGTGGCTTAAGCATGCCCCTCCCTCTTCATGCTCCCACACATGAGGCCATTCCTCCCCACACTCCCTCTCTTGCAGCCATGCATCGACTGGGGGAAGGGATAATTATTTAAAAAAATTGACTTAAATTTATCCAATTGCCCCTTCAAAAATGGTATTTTCGCACTACTTTTACGGTCTTCAACCCCGGCCTTGGTTTCACAATGCAGAGGCCGCACTTTTGCGCTTGCGGGGTACGAATTAAGCTGCCAAAAATTACGATGTGGGAGACAACCTTGCACAGGTTTTACGCGGTGTGCGGGGAGTCAATTTCAATAATATTTTTGAGTGGAAATATTACATTCTCTCCCCCTTAGAGGAATCGAGATGTCCTTATCTCGAGAAGAACTGGGGGTATTGTTGGTTGAGAGTGCTTTCATCCATCCAAGTGGCATCCTCCTTAAGATAATCTTTCCATTGGACGAGGCATTCTTTCAAGGTTCTGGATCTCAATTCCCTCTCCCTAACATCTAAGATCCTATCAGGCCATAGCTCAAGGACTCCTTGGCTAGTCATTACAGCTTGTTGGTCATCAAGTACATGGCTAGGATTAGGTACATACTTCTTCAGTAGGCTGATATGAAATACATTATGAACTTTTAGGTTCTCAGGGAGTTGTAGTCTATAAGCATTGGGTCCTAGGCACTTGAGGATCTTGTAGGGTCCACAATACCTTGGACTTAGCATCTTCCATTCACCTAAGGATAGGGAACTCTTCTTTGGGCGTACGCGAATGAAGACCATGTCTCCTTCAGCGAAGGTTCTATCTTGAGGTTTCAAATCCGCGTATACCTTCTATCTATCCTTGGTGGCTTGGATGTCCTATCTTATTGACTTCATTTGGTCATCCATATCTTCCAGCATATCTGCCTTGAAGCTTCAACCCTCAAGGTTGGATCTGAGAAGTTTAAAGGACTTTGACAGTCATGCCCATACAATGCTTGAAAAGGGATCATCTAAATGCTTTGTTGATAACAAGCATTGTAGGCAAACTCAACCAGTGGCAAGTATTGAATCCACCTTTTTGGTTCATGACAGCAGTGTACCCTTATCATATCCTCAATGACTTGGTTGACTGGCTCCATTTGACCATCAGTTTGGGGATGGTAAGCTCTACTAAAAGAGAGTTGAGTCCCAATGGCTTCGAAGATAACTCTCCAGAAGTATGATGTGAAGAGAGAATCACGATCACTAATGATTCTTCTAGGTAACCCATGCAGTTTGAATATCTCCTTGATGAAAAACCTTGCAATGTCAGAGGCTTTATAGTTTGTCTTAACAAGAATAAGATGTGCAACCTTGGTGAACATATCCACCACAACCATAATGGAGTTGTATCATCCCTAAACTTGGGGCAAGCCAACAACAAAGTCCATACTGATGAATTCCCATTTCATTTGGGGAATGTCAAGTGGTTGTAACTTTCCTTGCATTTTGACATGTTCGGCCTTAATATGTTGACAAGACAAACACTCAGTGACATATTTGAGAATGTCACCTTTAAGCATCTCCAAATAGTAACTCTTCTTGACTGTATTGAGGGTCTTGGCATAGCCAAGATGTCCTGAAAAAGGGGAGTCATGAGCTTCCCAAAGTATCTTTTGCTCCAATGACTGGTGTGCCGATATACATAATCTCGTTCTATAGTAGACAAGTCCACTACTAATAGAGAATTCTTGATACTTAACTTGTAGCTTTGGGTCTTGATCCTTGATAAGGATCTCCCTTAGCATCTTCTGATAGGTTGGATCATGGCATGCTTCTTCTCTAGCTAGCTCAAGTATTGGGTTGTTTGGCATGGATACCTTTGTGGCTAGAGATCTAGCTGTTGATGGATTCTGCAAGATTAGGGAATTTAGGAACGCCTTGCACAACTGAGTGCATCGGCAACTAAATTCTCCTTTCCAAGCCAGTATTTGATTTCAAAATCATACTCCTCCAGCACTTCAATCCACCGACGTTGCCTCATGTTGGTAAAGATCCACTTCAAACTTTTATGATCTGTCACTAGGGTAAACTTGTTACCCGGCAGGTAGTGCCTCCAAAGCTTGAGAGCATGGATGACAGCTAACAACTCTAGATCATGGGTAGCACAATTCCTCTCATGGCTCTTCAACTTCCTTGAAGAGTATGCTATAGGATGTCCTCCTTGCATAAGCACACATCCTAAGGCAAGTGTGCTAGCATCCATTACTACTTCGAACTCCTTACCAAGATCCGAAAGTTTTAGGATAGGTGCTGATACCAAACTTTGCTTTAGACTATCAAAGCTAGATTGTTCGCTGTACAAATCGATGTTTTCTTCTTCAATAGATGCGTCAGAGGTGTTGCAATCAAAGCATAGTTTTTGATAAAGACCCTATACCATCCTATCAATCGAAGAAAACTGCGTATTTCCTTGATAGTTGTTGGTATTGGCCATTCCAGAACATCTCTGACTTTGGCTGGGGATCCACTGATATTCCTTTAGCTGACACGATGAATCCCAGATATTCAATCTGACGTTTGAAGAATGCACACTTCTTCATCTTGGCATAAAGCTTGTGTGCCCTCATTGTCTCAAGGACAATGCGAAGCTGGGTTCATGATCTTCTTCCTGTTTGGAGTAGACTAAGGTGTTGTCGAAGAAGACGAGTACGAAGTCATCAAGATATGGCCTAAAGATATCCTGCATTAACCTTTGAAGGTGGCAGGTGCATTCGTCAGCCCGAATGACATGACCCTAAATTTGACCGAAGTCGAATTCCACATTACATTACATGTCCACTTCAGCTTTTAGCCAAGTGACCAAATCACTTTACTTATTTATCAATATTCACAGTCAAGACAATCATTCATAAGAAGAAGTCTTATTTGATTCATATGCGCATAGCCCTTTCGGAGTGCAATATTTCTTGGGATGGTAGAGCAAGCTGATACATTAATTCGGGGAGAATAAGGTTGTGTTACATTCAGCTACGGGAACTGGGTAATAGTATGGATTTGGGTCATGAATCTTCAGGAATCGATAAGTCATTGGAAGATTAGTGTATCCTTTCTTTTGATACCCATTCTTCTCGTAGTGTCCCAACACCTTGATCCTGTCGGCGGGGATTATGCGGGTCACTTCCTTGTACACATATGTGTTCAGCTTGACCTTGCGACCTCTCACATGTAAAGTTGTATTTACGTGAGCCTCAACAAAGATGAACAGCTTCACGATCTTAAGGTCCTCCAACCACTTGATTCTCTTTAGGTTGGTTTGAAGGTACGCAAATCGGTGGGCCGCTATGTAGTAGATTCCTGAATCACCTGTCCATCTCTGTTCCACGTATAGAGGCGATGGATTGTAAATGCGGTCTAGGATGTTCATCATATCGATCCTTCGTCGATAATCTGAAGCATGCATCACGGTCATAAACATGACCTAGAATACCATGAATCTTTTCCATGCTTCACAATTCTGCAAGACATCATCGATAAGTAAGGAAATGTTCTTAACAGCAACATTTTCTTTACTTCTGCTTATTAAGTTTTCTTATAAAGTCAGATCCTTCCTTGGTTCACTCTGATACCAACTGTAACGTGTCCATCTATTCGCTTGCAAGACACGTCTTAGTAGCCCATCGGAAAGAGGGTCTAGAAAGCTCTACCTGGCACTCCCATGGAATGTTACGGGGTTTGAGATCTAGGTCTTTCTGAGTCTACCACGTAGTGGAAGTATTCTAGCCATCCCCACTTAGGACCGACCTGAATCAGGGTTTCCCTAATGGTTAATTTCCTAGAACGACAGCTAGCATCGAAACTACTTTACGCAAAAACGTCAGGGTCAAAACGGATTCATGCTGCACTTGGTTCAAGGAGAATGGAAAATGAGAGGGATGCAAAGGTTGACCTCTCTGCCCATAAGGCAGAGTCCCATTCTGTTCCCCTAAAACAACACAAATCGGGATTCTATTAACCTAGATTCTAGGTCAACGTTCCTTACTATTCATTTTCTTCGAGAAGAATTTCTTACTGTCAACTTCGTTTGAGAAAAGTTCCCGACCAACTCAGACCACCCATCCGTAGGACGGAACCATGGCCACATCCACCGCACTTTCCTCAGCGTTGTTTTAGTTGTCTAATTACCTACCACATTTAGTTGGACACACATAAAACAGCTTCCTTAATAAGCTAATTAGACACTGGGTCCTTCACCTAATCTTAGCACTGACATAGAAAAGTAGTGTCAATCAAGTCCCTTTTCAATAGATGATCTTATTTATCTTTGGAAAACATGATATAATCCAGCCCGTAGGCTAATCCATAATCTGCCTAAAGGCTATCCATAATCCGCGCCCGAAGACTATCCAGCAATCCACAGGGATTACTAATCCAAGATTTTGTCTGTAGACTAGTATGCGGGCCTCGAGATCCAATCCTGAGTCGCGTTCACCTCTTGTGCAGGGCCCGGAAGGCAAGGGATTTACAGCTAGAGCCCCCCCTAGGACCCAAGCATCCTCTTGCTCCAAGTAGCACCCAATAGAAAGACCTCTCGCGGTGGGTTCGGTCCACATTCCCGACGCGGCTAACAACCCCCTTGGTTAGGGTCAGGCATACAGTCGGGGGTAACTGATGCTGCCTCTCCCTTCAGGCCTTCAACCTGAAGCATTAATTATCTTTTCATTTTTAGTTCCTTGAGCAAACAATGCAAACAGTGCTCCTAAACTGTTACAAGCACAATCAATCCAGTGGTCGTTTATTTGGCTAACTGCTAAGGAGTGAATCCTTCTCTCCGAATGCATCCAGCATTCGATCCGGGATCAATTGCGGCTTGGCAAGATCCCCAAGTGTTTGTTTGTTTACCCCTTTTGTCCTTAGGTTAGGGTCATACCCTGTCAACCCAAATTAACCTTTATCTTAGGTTTCTTAAGTTCAGTCAGTGAATCCTAGCGACCATGTCGCTCTAACTTGATTGATCGTTTGCTTACTAAGCAAATCATAACTTTCCTTAACTTGGCAAATCAGCCCAAGAAAGGTGATGTAGTAGGATGACTACTCATCCTCTTGCAAGTTAGACTTGCGCTAGAACCTGCCAACCTCGTTCCAAGGAGTGGCAATTCTCTCTTGTGATTAAACCACAAAGATGCGCGACATTGCAACTTGTTGCACAAGTGTCGCACCTAAGTCATAGGATCATTTCACCCATTGAACGACATTTCTTGGTCAAGGAATTATGTTTAGGCAAGACGCAGGGTTTGGGGTGTCTTCTTACCAACCCAACCCTAATTGTACTAGGCTCACAACATTCTCCTAGGGTTTCCAAACTCAATCCGAGTTTTAGCATTAGGTCGAACAATCCTTAGGGTAGAAACCCTAGATCGTTGTTTACGTGAGCATCCGATTGACCCAAACATTCCGTGAATGTGGGTAGGACCTTTGGGCTTGAGGGTTTCCACTTGGCATCCAAGTACGATACTTGGCTGCATTTCTAATGTGCCAAGCCCTAGCTAGTACTTGAGGTGTTTATCGTATCGACTAGTTATGCTTATACGAATCCCTTGAGGGTTAGGTGATTTAGCTAAATTGGACTACTTGTCTTGCGACAAGGAACGATCCTTTCCTAGAGATGCTAACTTGTTCTAAGGTGTAAATAGTTACAAGACGTCACAATACATGTAAACATGTGATTCCTTACTTCTACGTGCCAAGGGGTTTGCAATAACCCTATCTTTTCTTACTAAAGTCATTATGCATGATAATTTAGAGAATAACTTACATAGGACCTACTAAGATTTACATCAAAGAATCATGCCTACAACCCTTTTGTCTAAGCTTTAGAATTTCATGCTTTGATAAGCCATTCAATCTTTTCTAAATGCAACTCAATGAAATGAAATTTACGCACAATGAGTATGTAAGATACAACATCGTCAATGAAGTTCATGCAAGACTAAGGCTAGTGTTGACTTAATCCATTTCCAAGCATCTTTTGAATGCAACTTGCAAATCCGTGGTCCATTCCCATACTATGCAATTGTCCAGGGTTTCATTTTCATGCCGTGCAACGAACGTTAACAACTCTTTCCATGTGAGACATAACAAGGAAGTTATTAACTAAATGCAAAATACACTTATTCTTTCACGGCCAATCAAGGATGCACTTAATAATTTCAACCTTTTAATGCTATAGGCAATATGCGTTTTAGGCTTGTCACTTTGAAATGCATGAAAAGGAAACATGCTACTAAACTCGTAAAATGGATAGGTAATTTACATTCATAACATTGGAAATGCAAATAACCCAATTTCATGTCATGCATTAATTCTAATAAATCGTTTGAGTAGGCAATGTTTCCCAAATGCATTTTAACTAGGCTAGGTGAATTAGATACATGTATAAGTGCTTCCTTTTCATGAGAGTTATCGTGCTCAACGCATTTCTATTGCATGGAATCAAAATTGTAAAACCTGGGCTTCTGGGCTCGGGGAGACGTCCACGTGTATGTTTGGGGAAGAACCTCCCGCGGGTGCGCCTTGCGTCTTCTTGGGAGCCATCGTTGATGACTTGAACTCCACAGATTCCTAGCTTTGGAAAAATAGCCTCCAAGCCCGCCTGCTTTCTTCCTTGCAGAGGAATTACCCTTTTACAGGGTGTGGATATTAAGACTGGGAATTAGATGCATGCACAAGGCTTAAGAGGATCTCCTTTAGAAGCTTCTAAGAAGCTTTTAGGAAGCTTCTGCTTCCCAGGACCACGTGGGAGAAAAAGGGGGTAATGATTTGGGAGAATTATGATGTTGAACGAAAGGGAGCTGGGATTATGATGAAGGCGAGGATGGGCGGCGGCAGTAGCGCTGCATTCGGCAGCGGCTGGCAGTGTATGGTGGCAGCAGTTCTTCAGCACGGCGGCATTTTCTAGCAGCCTGATGGCCTCTTCTTCCTTCTCTCTGATCCCCTCCTCAGCACGGCAGCCTCCCACTCTCCTCTATCCTCCCCCCACTTGACCACAGGGGGGGTTCTTATAGCTTTAGGGGGGAGATGGTAGCCACCACGTGGCTTAAGCATGCCCCTCCCTCCTCATGCTCCCATACACGACTCCAGCTTAGGCCATTCCTCCCCACACTCCCTCTCCTCTAGCCATGCATCGGCTAGGGGAAGGGATAATTATTAAAAAAATTGACTTAAATTTATCCAATTGCCCCTTCAAAAAGGGTATTTCCCCGTGACTTTTACGGTCTTTAACCCCGGCCTCGATTTCACAATGCGGAGGCCTCATTTTTGCACATGTAGGGTACAGATTAAGCTGCCAATAATTACGATGTGGGAGATAACCTTGCACAGGTTTTACGGCGTGCGGGGAGTAAAGTTCAATAATATTTTTGAGCAGAAATATTACATCATGAGCTTCATCTACATCCAGATCCCCCCTATTTGCTATAATTTTTTCCACACAACCATACCGACAAAAGATCTCTTCTAAGAGAAAAGTACACATTGCATTTGTTGTCTTAGTACGTAGAGCTCTCCCTTCTACTTGGTTAGCCAAGTCTTTATGAGCAAGTACAAGATATCTCACTTGGCAAAGACCTGTAGGCATCGTGTCTAAACATCACCCACTTAAAATGAAGAGACAATGGATATGTAGATTGCAATCCATCCCAATGTGTCACAGATGAATACATTTGACACATCGTACATGTTTCCATAAAGTTATCAATGTCCTTATATATACCCTGCCACCAATAACTTTCTTTGATCTTTGCAAAAGTATCCCAAACACCTCTATGGCCAGCCCCCATAAGCTTTCATGAAATTCTTATATAACATTTACTTGTGAAGCTCTCTCAAACTTGCAATGGCATACCCTGTTTCTTTTTAGCATGTTTTCATAAGTATCTTTCTTTTAAGAAAAACCTATAGGCTTTCCTCTTGATCTTCTCAAACTCCTCATCTGACCATTCGTCTCTCTTTGTTAATGTACTGAGATATTGACCAATTCTCAGCCATTCTCCTGCATATTTCTCTTCTAGAAACACTTCTACATCTAAAGTGTCTTCTTGAGAGCTGTTTTTTGGCCCCAGAAAAGTGCTAGAAAATTGCCAAAAAACCCGAAGTTCAGGAGAAAATTGAACCCCGTTGAAGGTGACGGATGTAGATAGGTCGATTTTAGCGGCAAGTTAGAGATGGGTTTCAAAAGTGCCTCAAAGACGGACCAAGCGGCGGTTTCGGCTTTTCCATAAATTTTTCATCTTTCAGATTTGATCTTGAGAAGTGCCAAGCAGTGCGGACCTCAAGACGGTCGAGAAAAAATTTACAGATCCAAAATCAGAGGCTAGACGTGTGGGCACTAGGCCAACTGGGAGCAAAGGAGGCCAAAGTAAGAAGGGGTGTAACCCTTGGGGGCCCCCTTGGCCCCCAAACATCAACATGATAGGGGGGGGCATTTTTTTATGGCATACAAAATAGAGGGGGCATAGCGCAGATGAATTGAGAGAGAGGGGACCTTAAGCCAAGTCAGAGGTTGCAAATATTGATAGCAACTGATAATAGCCATGGATTGCTAAGGGGCCAATCCCCTTGATGTAGGAAAGCTACAATGGAGCTGCGACAGTGAGTCGAGAGGTGCTTCCCTATGTTTGTGCTACGAGAGGTATTATACCTATATGTTATGGGATCTTCCCTCTAAGGAGAAGGGAATGTAAACATTGGACTGTGTCCTATTACAAATGCAAAATCAATATTAGAATTTAGTGTAGTGTGAGCCTTAGATGCTCCTAGCAAGGCCGTGTGGAGTGTCTTGTGTGTCTTAGAGGTCTCACTAGTGCTAGAGAGCCAGTGGCGGGCCCATTTTAGGTCCCGACACTTCTCTTTGCTACTGTCCAAGCTTCTGTTAATGCTATAGCAACTCCTTGCATTGCTAAATTCACTCTTACAACATCATTTTTAGCTCCAAGAAAGTCATCTTCTTCGTCCTCATCCACCATCCCATCTTCATTCTCATACCACACCCAAGATAACATGTCTGCCACCACTGGGTTATCTCTTCCTTCAATATGCTGAAATTGAGGGTTCAAAGATTTTATGTATGCAATCTACCAAAGCATAGCAATGTTCGGGGTAGCACAACTAGTAATCCTACCCAATAATCGGTCTCAATGACTACATGAACACCCATACAATACTCCTTATCACATTTAAGGGCCGTCACAATTCCCCATAATTCTCTTTTTGCCTGTGGATACCTTCTCTGTCATTTAGTCAATACTTTAGCACCAAAGTGAATTGCATATCTTTGCCCCTCCTCATCATCTTGTTCAATTTCCCATCCAATCCCAATTGGGCTTGCATCAATAGTAATAATGATAGGCTTTCCATGTGAATAATCGACCTTTCTCAATGTACGAGTAGATTTTAAGAGCTGCTTCAATTTCTTCATTGCTTTTTTATGCTTCCTTTCCCAATGAAACCTTTCCTTACAAGCTAATATAGAATATCAGCTATATGTGCAAAGTGAGGAATCCATATCAAATAGAACACACATGCACCCAAGAATCTACGCACCTCTGATACATTCGTGCATACATCTTTCATTCTATCAATCCCATCTATTTTTGCTGGTGCTAGTCTTTGCCCATAGGACCCACACATATGCCCAACAATCAAAACCTCTTCAACTCCAAAGATTGACTTTTGTCCAAAAAGAGTTAAATGCAATACCTCTTTTAGATGCGTCAAAATGCTCTCACAATCCACAATATGGTCTGCAACAAACTATTGACACCCATAAGCATCCATCTCTTCATTCTTTTTATCCAATGCACACCCTTTGATTGGAACATCATCCAAGAAGGGCATTGTCAATTTTGGTATAAAATCCATGAGTATCCTATTCATAGCATTTGTCATGTGTGCCACTGAGTTTGTTGCACCTTGTGGGAGAGTACACATCCGTACAAACCCCAAGGTAGTCTTCATGGTTGTGATATCCTTGTTTCAACTGCAAGCTGAAACTGATCACACCCCAAGTAAAGACCACCCAAAGAATAGATCACTCTGCTTGCAAAAGCCTCTGCAAATTCATCAACCACAGGGCCTACACCCACATTTCTTATGGTCACTTTATTGATCGGTTGCATGTCTTGAATAAATCTTAAAGCCCCATTCTTTTTGGGTACAGTAAACCAATGATTTGAGTATGGGGTTGAAGAGGGCTCCAATATCTTCATGTGAATCTTTTCATTTAGCAAATCCATTAGCCTTGGCAAGTAAGCTCTAGGCACTGGAATAGGCCTCAAGTTTCATGGTACATGTGGCACAATAAATATTACCATAGGAGAGACAACATTTGGATCCACACAACCTATTTCAGTTGGTTGAAATACAAATGCCTTTCCATGCCTAGCCAACATGTGCATAAAATAGTTTCTTTCAGTAGACAAAAGAAACCCTTTTGCACCAACTTTCAATTCCTGTAATGTTTCATATGTAAATTGATGACCTATATCTTTAGGATCCTGTAAGCTTGCCGCCTTGACACGTTTCCATACAAACCCTCACTTTCTGGTGGAAGTGGCAAAGCAATTGGTTTCATCTTTTTGTCAACTATCTTATACTTTGTCTCCACAAGTGCTTCAGCCCATTGTAATCCTTCCTGCTGAGTAAACAATGCTATGACATCATATATATCCAAAGAACAAGCTGACAACATTCTATTTTCAGCCTCATTTTCTGCATGTATAGTTGCTAAAATTTCAGCCATAGTGTCATTAATATTCAGCCTATAAAAGATGCTTGAAATGCCTTCATTTTTAGCTAGCAGTCCCAATGCTTTCATTTCCTTAGTAGCATGTTTCATAGATATGCGTTCAACCTCGCACATAGCTTCCATAGGCTTAAACCAACATGAACTCTTTGCTGTAAACTAAGAATAACCAATAGTAAATACATGCTTCATTCTATCAAGAGGCGAGTGCATCCTCTAAACAATATTATTGTAGCCCTTCATTACAACAGTGCTTAATGAAACTCTGGGTCTTTGAATTCCCTTGCATTTGAAGGTAAAGGAGACTCTCGAAGCATATCCCGATTTCTAGGATGATTAACACAAATAATAAGAAATTTGACTGCTTTCCTCTCATCCTTCCTTTTGACTCTTGCATAAGCAGAACCATCATCAAGCACCTTTGTTTTCCATATGTACTCCTATAATATAGGGATGTCCCAAAAGCACTGCATATGAGGAATTATCTTGCACAAAAAAGTGTTTCTCTTCTTGCACATCACCAATCGTCACTTTTACATTAGGACATGCTGCATAGAGCTTTCCCAAAGAATTATTTACAGCCCTCATATGCCAAATATGATCAGTATCCACAAGCCATGCACCATTCTCATACAATACACACTCAATGACATTAATCTCAGACCCATGGTCAAGCAAAGCAACACAAGGAGTTTCACGTCCCCTTATTTTCACTACCATTTCACTAGTAGCCCTGGCATAATGATTTCTTATGTAACGACTTTGAGAAATTAATCCTAGAGTCTCTTCCCTATATTGTTGCATCTTCCTTACTCCACCATGCATATTGCTACAAGACAATGCATTTTCAATCACTTTCTTCTATTTTCCACATGTTTTCCATTGATTAGTTGTAATGTGTCCACCTGTTCTCTTCAAGACACGTCTTAGCAGTCCATCGGAAAGGAGATCTAGAAAGCTCCGCCCAGCACTCCCATGGAATGTTACAGGGTTTGCGATCCTGGACTATCCACGTCTGCCACGTAGCGGAAGTATTCTGGCCGTTCCCTAAATCACGGTTTCCCCTAATGGTCATTGCCTAAACGGCAACTAGCATCGAATACGGAGTGAACTACTTAATGCAGAAACGCCAGGGCCGAAGCGGATTCATGTTGCACTTGGTTCAAGGAGAATGGGAAACGAGAGGGATGCAAGGCTCAACCTCTCTGCCACCATAAGTCATAATCCCATTCCGTTTCCCTAAAACAACGTAAATCGGGATTATTATAACTTAGACTCTAGGCCAACGTCCTTGCTGTTCATGTCCTTTGAAACGATCTTCTTGCTGTCCATCATGATTGAGAAAAGTTCCCGGCCAACCGAGACCACCCATTCGTAGGACGGACCCATGGCCACATCCACCGCACTTTCCTCAAGTTATTTTAGTTATCTAATTACCTATCACATTTAGTTGGACATGCATCAATCAGCTTCCTTAATTAGCCCGTTAGGCACTGGTTTCTTCACGTAATCATAGCACTTGACATCAAAAAACAATGTCAAACAAGTTCCTTTTCAACAGCTTATCATATTTATCTTTGGAATACATTTATAAAGTCTAGCCTGTAGGCTTATCCATAATCTGCCCGAAGGCTATCCAGCAATCCACAGGGATTACTAATCCAAGATTCCACCCGTAGACTAGTATGCAGGCCTCGAGATCCAATCTCGAGTCAAGTTGGCCTCTTGTGCAGGGCCCGGAAGGCAAGGGATTTACAGCCAGAGCCCCCCTGGCACCCAAGCGTCCTCCTGCTCCAAGTAGCGCTCAATGGAGAGATCTCCCGCGACGGGTTTGGTCCACCTTTCCGGTGTGGTTAACAACCCCCTTGGTTAGGGTCAAGTAGACAATCGAGGGTAACTGAGGCTGCCTCTCCCTTCATGCCTTCAACTTGAAGCATTAGATATCTTTTCATCCTTTAATTCCTTGAGAAAACAAAGCAAAAAAGTGCTCTTTAAACTGTTACAAGCATAGTCATTTCCAGTGGTCGTTATTTTGGCCAACTATTAAGGAGTAAATCCTTCTCTCCGAATGCATCCAACATTCGATCCGGGATCAATTGCAACTCAGCAAGATCCCTAGGGTTTGTTTGTTAATCCTTATATCCTTGGGTTAGGGCCGTACCCTATTAACCCAACTTAACCAATGCCTTAAGTTCTTTTAGCAATAAATATGTTATTCCAATTTACTGATTGGTCTTGTGCTTCCAAGCTATTATCTAATTCCCTCATCTTGTTACTTTTCCCAAGAAAGGTACTATATCAGGATGACTACTCATCCTCTTGCAAGATAAACTCGTGCAAGAATCTGCTAATCTCATTCCAAGAAATTTGGCCATTCCCTTGTGATCAAATCACAAGATCATGCAACTCTGCAACATGTTGCACAAGTGTCGCATCTAATCCATGGGACTATTTTACCCATCAAAAAACGTCTTCTAATCACGGAATCATGATTAGATAGGAAATAGGGTTAGGGTGTCTTCATAACAATCCCTTCCTGATTGCACTAGGCCGACATTGTCGGTCCTAGGGTTCCAAATTCAAACCGAGTTTTATCTTTTTAGCGAGGGATCCTTAGGGTAGAAACCCTAGATCGTTTCTTGCAAATATGTCCTATTGTCCCTATATTCGGTGAATGTGGGCAGGTCTTTAGGGATACGAGAGTTTCAACTTGGCAATAAGTGCGACTAGATCATGTCCTCAACGTGCTAAACCCTAGTTAGCACTTTGGGATATGTTGCATCGACTTAACCATTCTTAAGCGATTCCTTCACGGTTTTTTAGTGTTTAGGGTAAACCAATTTACTTATCTATTTTTGAAGATGTTTCTCGTAATCACATGATTCTTTGCCTACATATGATTAGTCTTACAAACCCTACTTTTCTGGTTAAAATCAAAGCATTGTCAAGATTGTGGGAGAGAAGGAAGGAGTCTCACTTGTAGCTTTCTTGCTTGCACAATGGGGGAATACACACAAGGGTGGAGGCTGAAAACAGTTTTCCTCTTCTTAGTTGTGTAAGCCAAAAGAACTCACATACAAAGAAATAGAAGAACCCTATATATGGGTCTCACACCAAACTCAACTAACTAAGGTGGCATACTAACCAAGCCACGAACTAGAGTAGATAAGGATAGCTATCATGTAGCTATTATTCATGGGCGGTATATCAACCGCATCTGCAACTAACACGTCGGTGACATAAATGCACAACGGTCACCCTGGCATATCACGAGTGGAGCTCGATATCTCAACACTCCCCCTTGAGCTCAATCCCAATTCCTGCACACCAAGCAGGTCTCTGAACTTGCGCAGCTTCTCTGCGCCCAATGCCTTCGTGAATATGTCAGCTACCTGATCCTCTGTGCTGACATAAACTAGATCAATAAGACCTAGTAAAACCCTCTCTCGCACATAGTGATAATGCACCTCAATGTGCTTTGTTCTAGCATGATAGACTGGGTTATTTGCCAAGTGTATACTACTCATGTTGTCACAATAAATGACAACTGGCCCATCTGTAGACTGATGCATATCATAAAGTAGCTTATGCAACCAAGCTACCTCACATGCAGCCATTGCTACACCCCTGTACTCAGCCTCTGTGCTCGACAAGGCAACTATAGGCTGTTTCTTACTGCTCCAAGTGACTGCAGCACTCCCAAAAGAGAACACATATCCACTGGCAAATCGTCTATCAGAAATACTACCAGCCCAATCAGCATCAGTGTATCCATGCAACTATATCTGAACCCCAGTCTCATAAAATAGTCCATACTGCAATGTGGACTTCACATACCTGAGTATGCATCTAGCCGCATCCAAATGTGGTTTCCTTGGAGCCTGCATAAACTGACTTACCAATCCAACAGTATAGCTCAAATCTGGCCTGGTAATAGTCATATAAATCAAACTTCCTATTATGCGTCTGTACATAGTAGGGTCTTCTAGAAGCTCACCTGCATCTGTGCTCAGCTTCACATTCTGCTCCAAAGGAACTGAAATAGGCTTACAGCCTGTCATCCCATATTTGGACAGCATGTCCAATCCATACTGCCTCTGCAAGAGCTGTATCCCACTTGGTGATCTAATCACCTCAATGCCCAAGAAATAACGCAGCTCTCCCAAATCCTTCATCTCAAACTTCTGCTTCAATAGCATTTTCACATGAAGGATATCTTCATCACTGTCACCTGTCATAATCAAATCATCAACATAAATGACAAGTAGCATAATACCTTTCTCTGTTTTCCTCACATAAAGTGAGAAATCTGCCTTGGAAATCTGAAAGCCAATAGTGAAAAGATACTGTCCTATCTTGTCAGACCATGCTCTAGGTGCTTGCTTCAAGCCATACAAGGCTTTCTTCAACCTGCAAACAAACTCAGGATGAACAGCATGCACATAACCTGGTGGCTTCTCCATATATATCTCTTCTTGCAAATCACCATGCAAGAAGGCATTCTTTACATCCATCTGATGTAAAGACCATCCCTTTGATGCAGCCATAGCAATGACTGCTCTTACGGTTGCCATCCTTGCAACCGGACTGAATGTTTCTTCATAGTCAATGCCATATGTTTGTGAATACCCCTTGACTACTAATCTTGCCTTGTATCTGTTCACAGAACCATCTGCATTGTGCTTCACCTTATAAACCCACTTACAGCCAATTGCATTTTTACCTTTAGGCAAAGGTACCAATTCCCATGTAGCATTTGCTTCCAAGGCATCCATTTCTTCATCCATGGCTTCCTCCCATTTTTCTTTTCCCATGGCTTGCTCAAAAGATGTGGGTTCTGGTTCCTATATCACTTTGACCATATATGCATAGTGAATGGCTGTAAATCCATCATATTTCAGCCTATCCACAGGATACCTAGCTCTCGTAGACCTGCGCAAAGTAGGTTCACTCCTAGGTGCTCTCAAATCATCCCTGGTCTTCCTTACTCCAGGTGTAACAATAGAAGGAATACCCAACTCATCATCAATGCTCTGTTCTGAGCCACTGGATTCACCATCCACATAAGAGTGACCTGCATTCACATCAAACATGGGCTGATCAACCTTCTCTTTTCCTTTTCGTGATACTTGCATATCACTATTTGCATTGCTTTGAGAAGATTCTCCTGATCTCAATCTGCCTGTCCATGGCGAAGAATGTGAACCACTGCTAGAGGACTCTCCAGGTCCACTAATATTTTGTGACTGCTGCTGTGAATTCTGTGCAGCATTACCATTTTGTGCATCTACATCATCAATCACATTTACTGGTTTATACCAGCTACTCATCTCATCAAAAACAACATCTCTGCTCACTATAAACTTACGAGTAGAAGGGTTATAGCATCTATACCCTTTTTGCTGCAGAGAGTAACCAATAAAGATGCACTTCTCAGCTTTTGGATCCAACTTGGATCTCAGCTCATCTGGCACATGTACATAGGCAATGCAACCAAAAATTTTCAAATGAGAAATATCCGGTTTCCTACCAGTATACCTCTCCTCTGGAGTCATTCCATGTACTGCTGCAGTGGGAGTCCTGTTCATTATGTAGACTGCTATAGCAACTGCTTCAGCCCAATAAAAATCTGGCAAGTCTTTTTCATTGAGCATGGCACGAGATACCTCTTCAATATGCCTGTTTTTCCTTTCTGCAATTCCATTTTGTTGTGGGGTATAACTGCATGAATATTGCTGCTTTATGCCATGCTCCTGCAAGAACTTTGCAAACTCATTTGAGAGGTACTCTCCCCCTCCATCTGACCTTAGGCATTTTATTTGCAGGCCTGTTTCTTTTTCAGCCATAGCTTTAAGGATTTTGAAATGCCCAAAAACTTCACTTTTCTTTTTCATAAAATACACCCAAATTTTTATGCTATAGTCATCAATAAAGGTGACAAAATAATGACAGCCTCCAAGAGATGCAGCTTTAGTAGTCCACACATCAGAGTGGATTAATTCCAATGGCTTCTCGCTCTCTTGAACATGTCTAGGAAATGGTTTCCTTGCCTGTTTTCCAAACTGACAGGCTTCACATACCTTATGCATTTCTGCAACCTTGAATTTTGGCAAACCTGCAACAATATTTTGGGCCTGCATTGATTTAAGTCGCTGTACATTAACATAACCAATGCGTTTATGCCAGATATCAATATCTGCAACTACACCGGTCCCATGTGCAAACATTGCTGCACTCAATTCAGACATGTCTACATCCAACGTAAACATTCTGCCCTTCTTCTTTCCTTTTGCTATCAAGCGACCTTTAATTTTCATATCCTCAACAAAGCATCCATGAGGATTAAATCTGACCTGCAAGCCCTGCTCAACCATTTGACCGACAGAAACCAGATTCTTGGTGATATTCGGGACATGAAATACATCGGACAGGTATTTATTTTTCCCATCCTGCATAGACAAGGGAATTTTTCCAATCTGCACAATAGGATGTGCAGTATCATCACCAGTCTCCACAAATCCTGGTTTTTCCATTTTCCTTGCATCCTCCATCCATTCTGCATGACCTATCATGTGGTTTGATGCACCTGAGTCAACATACCATACATCATTGCTTTCTTCTGCACTTGTCACAGAATTGTTCATGTGCTGCACCATGAACAAATGCTCATTTCTGTCATCACCCTGTCTACTAGAAGATGCATAATTCCCTTGTTGCAGTTTTCCATTCATGATGTCATTCTGCTTTTTATAGCAGTCTTTAGCCATATGACCCATTTTACCACAGTAGTAGCATTCAACATTACTGTTTGCATTTTGGCCTCTTTGCCATCCACCACGACCTCTTTGG